>NC_053024.1:80325693-80564262 GCF_003073215.2 Triticum urartu | reverse complement strand
TGCAAAATGGGCATCCATAGCCGCCGTTCCAGGTCCTAATACGCCTGTTATGCATTCCCGCATAAAGCTCCCTCAGGATTTGCCTATTGTACCTCCTCTGGCATCTTCATCCTCGCTGTCCACATCATCAGATAGCACCTATACAAATAGTAAAACAAATTTGCCATCAAATCAATGATTACATGCCGTGAAGTAGGATGAGGAATTTATGGCTATTTATTTATACATATCCAGAGATTATGGTTCAATTTTTAAGCACAGTCGTCTATGTACAGACCAATCTTGAAGAAAATAATGGCACAAACATATGTAGGTCATTCAAAATCAATTGTCAAGCCTTGGCTAGGAATTATTAGCAAGAACACTAACCCCAGTCAGATTACTAGCAGAAATAATTTGCACAGATGAAACAACTAATCACTTATCACCTGACATCGTGGAGATCCTGGGCATGTCCAGGGGGCGAGGGGAGGCAGTGGCCGCGGCAACGGCGAGCGGTGGCGTCGGCTGCGCTCGGGTGCGGGCGAGAGAGGGTGACAGAGGAGAGGAGAAGCACGGGGGAGAGTGAGAGGGGGTCGGGGAGGCTGCGTGGCATCTCCAGGGACGCCCAGAGGAAGGCGGCAAGCAGGAGGTGGCCGGGCGTGCGCCGGCATGCGTCGGCCACGCGCTCGGCGTCCTCCTGGTGCGGTGGAGAAGACGACTGGCAGGGCCAGCTGGCTGGGCCGGCCAGCTGGGTCGCCAGTGCCAGGCCTCAGGTAAGGCCCAGGTAAGCCTTTCCCCTTTTTTGTTTTGTTTTCTATTTTTCTGGCATTTGTTGTGATTTAGTAAAATACTAAATCATTTTATTTTCTTTTGACATTTTTTGCAGGGACCTAAGGGGTTATTCCAAAGCCCCTCAGCAACAATCAGAATTTTTGGACATATATAAAATATATCACATATATATATCCAAGGCAAATAATTATTGTATTAATTCCAAAAGGCCAAAATAAATATTTATGGGCTCCTAAAATTATTGGTTTGAATTTTACCTCTGACCAATATTTTCAGAGAGCAACATGAACATTTTCTTGGTCCTCTTTGGAGCACTTTTTATCTGGGTCATTTCCAGAAATGAATTCTGAGGGTTTCACAAATCCCCATTTCAAATTTAAATGGAATTTAAACATGATGCACCAATGACTAGCTAGTCTAGGTCATACCAGAACTAGGGATGTGACACTCAATCAATCATCAAAAGACGTTACATAAACGAAAAAATCATCCATGAATACCTCAACAATGTTCTCACAGAAATCAGAAAATATAGTAGTTATACATCTTTTAAAAGTAGTGGGTGCATTAAATAAACCAAAAGGCATACATCTATAAGCATAGGTTCCAAAAGGACAAGTAAAAGTAGTTTTTTCTAGATCTTCTTGTGATACAGGTATTCGAGAAAAA
Source organism: Triticum urartu (assembly GCF_003073215.2). Lineage (NCBI taxonomy): Eukaryota > Viridiplantae > Streptophyta > Magnoliopsida > Poales > Poaceae > Triticum > Triticum urartu. The sequence continues at coordinate 80,562,819 of NC_053024.1, read as the reverse complement.
CTAGAATAGCCATCCAGAAAGCAAAAGTATGTGTGCTTAGATAATATTTCTAACATTTGATCAATGAAAGGCAAAGGGTAATGATCTTTATAGTAGCTTCATTTAATGTTCTAAAATCAATCACCATTCTATAACTAGTTACACTATTTGTGGGATAAGGTCATTTTTATCATTAGGAACAACAATAATGCCTCCTTTCTTAGGAACACAATAATCAGGACTTACCCATCTACTATTAGCTATAGGATAAATGATACCTGCTTCTAGAAGCTTTAATATTTCAGCTCTTAGCATATCCTTCATTTTGGGATTTAGGCGGCGTTGATGATCAACGACTGGTTTAGCATCAGGCTCCATATTAATCTTGTGTTGACATAAAGTGAGACTAATGCCCTTAAGATCATCAAGAGTATATCCAATGCAACACAATGCTTCCTTAAAGTTTTAAGTAATCTCTTTCCTTCATGCATTGAAAGGTTAGCATTGGCAATAACAAGATATATCTTCTTTTCATCAAGATAAGCATATTCCACTGTATCACGCAGTTTCTTTAATTCAAACACATGATCACATTTAGGCGGGAGAGAGTTTCCCAGAGTTTCAACATGCAAATTGTGCTTGAGGATAGGTGCTTGCTTAAAGAATATCTCATAAATTTCATTTCTTTCGTTCATATGCATATCATTTTCATGGTCTAGCAGATATTGTTCTAGTGGATCAGTAGGAGGCACAACAATAGAAGCAAGACCAATAATTTCATCTTTACTTGGAAATTCTTTATCATGAGGTTGTCTACGAAGCTTAGAAAATTTAAATTCATGAGACACATCACCAAACTTAACACTGAGCGTCTCCTTAACGCAATCAATTTTAGCATTAATGGTGTTCAAGAAAGGTCTAGCAAATATAATGGGATAAAAATCATCTTGCGGTGATGCAATTACTAAGAAATCAGTAGGGTATTTTATCTTACCACACAAGACATTAACATCTCTGACAATCCCAAGCAGTGAAATAGTATCTCTGTTTGCAAGATTAATAGTAACATTAATATCTTCTATCTCAATAGGTGAAATAGCATGCATAACTTCTTCATAAAGAGAAAATGGAATAACACTTACCCTAGCACCCATATGACATAGACCATGATAGCAATGATATCCAATATTAACAGAAACAAAAGTCATGCCAACAACCGGTTTACTCTTATCTAGTTATCCTTTTTAGTATTAACTTGTTTAGCAATCTAGGTTGCTTCCTTATAGAAATAAATGACATGTCCATCAATATGATCAACCAAAAGATCTTTGACTATTGCAATATTAGGTTCCAATTTAATTTGGTCAAAGGGCTTAGGTGCTTTAACATTACTCCTATGAACCACAGTTGTAGCTTTAGCATGTTCTTTAATCCTAACAGGGAAAACATATTTCTCAATGTAAGCAATAGGTACAACTGGATCAACATTATAAATAATTGTTTTACTTTTAGCTATATCAGGTTGTTGGGAATCGTTTCTTGGAAAACAAAAAAAATTTCTATGCGCACGCAATGATCTATCCATGGAGATGCATAACAATGAGGGGGAGAGTATGTATACGTAACCTTGTAGACCATAAGCGGAAGCATTTCACAACACGGTTGATGTAGTCGAACATTGTTCGCGCTCCAACCGATCTGGTACCGAAGTCACGACATCTCCGTGTTCTGCACACGTTCAGCTCGGGGTCATCCTACACCTTCTTGATCCAGCAAGACGTAGAGGTAGTAGATGAGTTCTGTCAGCACGACGGCGTGGTGACGGTGATGGTGATGTGATCTTCACAGGGCTTCACCTAAGCACTACAAAGATATGACCAAGGGAGTAAACGATGGATGGGGGCGCCGGACATGGCTGAGACAATGTTGTGTCCTTGTGTGGTGCCCCGTTCCCACAAATATATAGGTGGGAGGGGAGGAGGCAGCCCCTAGGGCGCCCCAAGAGACCTGGCGGTAGCCCTAGGGGTGCTGCCTTGCCCTGTGCCCCACTTTCCTTATTTGGACATGAGGGGGAAAGGAAAGGGAGATGACTGCCTTAGGGCGCCTCGCCTTTCCTTCCCTCCCTCCTTTCGTGCATGGGCAGAGGGTAGAGGGGGTGCACCAGCCCCTTGTGGGCTGGTGTGCTCTTCCCCCTTTGGCCCATAAGGCCCAAAAACCTACCGGGGCTGCCCGGAACCCCTTCCGGTGACTCGATAAGTACCCGATACCACCCGAAACACTTCCGTTGTCCAAATACCATCGTCCTATAGATCAATATTTACCTCTCGACCATTTCGAGACTCCTCGTCATGTCCGTGATCTCATCCGAAACTCCGAACAACATTTGATCGCCAAATCACATAACTCATATAATACTATATCGTCAACGGACGTTAAGCATGCGGACCCTACGGGTTCGAGAACTATGTAGACATGACCGAGACACCTCTCTGGTCAATAACTAATAGCGGAACCTAGATGCCCATATTGGCTCCTACATATTCTATGAAGATCTTTATCGGTCGAACCGTTATGACAACATAAGTAATTCCCTTTGTCATCGGTATGTTACTTGCCCGAGATTCGATCATCGGTATCTCTATACCTAGTTCAATCTCGTTACCGACAAGTCTCATTACTCGTTGCGTAATACATCACCACATGACTAACTCCTTAGTCGTTTGCTTGCAAGCTTATGATGTGTATTTGATACGTCTCTGATGTATCTACAATTTATGAAGTATTCATGCCATATCTATATTGATTCCATATGATTTTGGTATGATTTGATTAGAACTAACCCAGACTGATGCTGTTTTCAGTAGAATTACCATGGTGTTGTTTTTGTGCAGACATAAAAGTCCTCGGAATGAGCTGAAAATTAACAGAGATTTTTTTGGAAAATATGAAAAATACTGGAAGAAAAAGATACGGAAGAGGAGTCCCGAGGCCACCATAGGGGGGCGCCCCCCTAGGGCGCACCCCTCGACCTTTTGATCGCCTCGTGGGGCCCCCCTGACGTGAAACCGACGTCAACTCCTCCTATAAATTCGAAAAACCCCAAAACAGAAGGGAGATCGAGAGTTTCGCCACCGTAAGCCTCTGTAGCCACAAAAACCAATCTAGGCCCTCTCTGGCACCCTGCTGGAGGGGGCCAACATCACCGGAAGCCATGGAGGAGGAAGCAGGAGGGGTCACCATCGCCATGGAGGCCAAGGACCAGAGGGAGAACCTTTCCCCATCTAAGGGGGAGGCCATGGAGGAGGAAGCACAAAGGGGAGAACCACTCCCCCTCTCTCTTGGTGGCGCCGGAGTGCCATAGGGGGAATCATCGCCGCGGTGATTGTCTTCATCAACATCACCTTCATCATCACCATCCTCATATCTTTTACGCGGTCCACTCTCCTGCACCCCGCTGTAATCCCCTACTTAAACACGGTGATTTATGCCACATATTATGATCCAATGATGTGTTGCCATCCTATGATGTTTTGAGTAATTTTCCTTTGTTTTTTGGGTTGATTGATGGCATAGATTGGTTTGAGTTATATGCTTTATTTTGGTGATGTCCTATGGTGCCTTCCGTGCCGCGCACATGTGAAGGGTTCTCGCTGTAGGGTTTTGCAATACGTTCATGATTCGCTTATAGTGGGTTGCTAGAGTGACAGAAGCTTAAACCCTAGTAAGGGGGTTGTTGCGTATGGGATAAAGGGGACTTGATGCTTTAATGCTATAGTTGGATTTTACCTTAATGATCTTTAGTAGTTGCGGATGCTTGCTAGAGTTCCAATCATAAGTGCATATGATCCAGGAAGAGAAAGTATGTTAGCTTATGCCTCTCCCTCATATGAAATTTCCATAATGATTACCGATCTTGTTAACAATTGCCTAGGACAATTCCACACACCCACCCATCATTATTCTGCACTCGCTATTTATAATATATAGTAATATATTCTAACTTTATATTAACAGCACCTACTTCTATATTTTAGTTCTCTGATATCATACAAATTAAGTTATCCTCTTCATACCCACAACGTAGTTTTATTTTTCATTTCTAGTTGGAAGCAAACGTTCTGTGTACGTAGAGTCGTATTAGTGGCAGATATGACTTGAGAGAATATTGATCTTACCTTTAGCTCCGTGTGGGTTCGACACTCCATACTTATCACTTCCACCTTTGGAAAAGTGCTACGATGATTGCTTGCACTTGAGGATTATCAAGCTCTTTTCAGGCGCCGTTGCCGGGGAGCAATAGCGTGGGGTTGATATTTTCGTGTATGCTTGTTTGCTTTCTTCACTAAGTAGTTTTACTTTTTGCATAGTTGTGGGTGAAACAAACAAAAAAATTACAAAATGAAAATACCAAAAAGAAATTTTACTTGCCTCTTGTGTTTAAAAACATTTTTGAAAAGAGAAGTTATTGGAAGGTTATGCATTGGAGAAGTGAGGGTCAACCTTGAACACTTGTGTTCATGCTCATGGAAACAATGTAGAATTTTTCATTGAAGTTTCTCAAAAATAAGTATCCCCTTGTATATATTCATTGTATTATAAAAATAATGTGCCAAATTTTGGTTTCAGGATGATTATATTGTCTGTTTTCTATATGCAGTGCAAAAACAGAAACTTTGGCTGTAGTGCTTGAATTCTCATTTTTTTACTGGAACGTCAAATGCCTCTGAAATTTTTTGCACAGTACTTATGTACACATTGTTTAGATTTTCCTAAATTTTTAGAATTTTTGAAGTTATAGAAGTATGCAAAAGTTCCATATTGCTATATACTGTCCTGTTCTTGACAGATTGTGTTTTCTATGTGTTGTTCGCTTATTTTGATGAATCTATGGGTAGTATTGGGGAGGGGGGTTGATGTCTACTATGCAACTTTATTCTTGTAGAATCGTCTTGGGCCTCGAAGTGCAGAGTTTTGTAGGACAGTAGCAATTTTCCCTCAAGTGGATGACCTAAGGTTTATCAACCCCCGGGAGGTGTATGATGAAGATGGTCTCTCTGAAACAACCCAGCAACCAAATATAAGAAATCTCTTGTGTCCCCAACACACCCAATACAATGAGAAATTGTATAGGTGCACTAGTTCGGCGAAGAGATGGTGATAAAAGTGTAATATTGATGGTAGAAATATATTTTTATAATCTGAACAAATAAAAATAGCAAGGTATCAATTGAGAAAACAGAGCAAAAACGGTATTGCAATGCGTGAAAATGAGGCCTAGGGTCCGTACTTTGGCTAGTGCAATCTCTCAACAATGCTAATATAATTGGATCATATAATCATTCCTCAACGTGCGATGAAGAATCACTCCAAAGTTCCTATCTAGCGGAGAACATAAGAAGAAATCATTTCTAGGGTACAAAACCACCTCGAAGCTATTCTTTCCGATCGATCTATCCAAGAGTTCGTACTAAAATAACACTAAATAATTTTAGATTCATAATACTCAATCCAACACAAAGAACCTCAAAGAGTGCCCCAAGATTTCTACCAGAAAAACAAAGACAAGAACGTGCATCAACCCCTATGCGTAGATTACCCTAATGTCACCTTGGGAATCCGCGAGTTGACTGCCAAAACATATCTCAAGTGAATCAATATGATACCCCATTGTCACCATGAGTATTCATATGCAAGGCATATATCAAGCGCTCTCAAATCCATAAAAGTATTCAATCCGATAAAACGAAATCTCAAAGGGAAAACTCAATTCACAACAAGATGGAGAAGGGAAGACACCATATGATCCGACTATATTAACAAAGCCCGCGATACATCAAGAACATGACATCTCAAGAACACAAGAGAGAGAGAGAGATTAAACACATAGCTACTAGTACAAACCCTCAGCCCCGAGGGTGGACTACTCCCTCCTCATCGTGGTGGCCGCCGAGATGATGAAGATGGCCACTGGAGATGATTCCCCCCTCAGGCAGGGTGTCGGAACAGGGTCTAGATTGGTTTTCGGTGGCTATAGAGGCCTGCGGCGGTGGAACTTCTGATCTAGGTTAAGCCCGAGGGTTTTCGGAATATTTGGGAATTTATAAGGTAAAGAGTGGGTGCGGGAGGCCACCGAGGTGGGCATAACCCACCTGGGCGCGCTTGGGCCCCCAGGCGTGCCCTGGTGGGTTGTGCCCCCCATCATGGCACCCCGCAGGTGCTGCTCTGGCCCATTGGTGGTCTTCTAGCCCTTTGGTGTTCGGACTCTGTTTGACATTGATTTCCTGTGATGTGAAAAACAAGCAAAAAATAACAACTGGCACTAGGCACTGGGTGAATAGGTTAGTTCCAAAAAATGATATAAAGTTGCTATAAAATGATTGTAAAACATTCAAGAATGATAATATAACAGCATGAAAACTTCATAAATTATAGATACGTTGGAGACGTATCAGGGGTATGAACCATGGTGAAGTTGGAATACAGTAGATATAATGCTAATATGAAATTGGAATGAGTTTACAACAGTACCTAAAGGTAGTGAGTTGCTTTATTATACTAACAGATCTCACAAAGTTTTTGTTAAGTTTTGTGTGGATTAATTGTTCGAAGAACGAGGAGTTACCAATATGATAAGAAGAAGGAGAGACAAGAGTTCAAGCTTGGGGATGCCCAAGGCACCCCAAGTAAATATTTCATGGATACTCAAGCATCTAAGCTTGGGGATGCCCCTGTTGGCATCCTGCTTTCTTCTTCAACAATTATCGATACACCTCGGTTTTTGTTTTGTTCACATGATAAGCTTCTTTTGTGTTTACTTCTCTTTTCTTTTCCTTTATGTACCATGCCAGTTTGAGGTAGCCCTTCATTCACTACTGCAGGTTGCTGCTAACGTGACACTACGATCAGAGACCCTTCGACGAAACTATGTGCGATGCCATAATCGCAAATAGTGGTGTAAAAAACCCGTCAAAAAAGGTGCAAAACGTTTGCGATGGAGGATGCATCTAACACGGTTCAGAATTTAGTTGCGTGTGCGATGAGGGCATACGGTTCAGCTCAATTAACTGTTTGCGATGAGGAGGAACAAAAGAAATGGGCAGCCAGATGAAGGTGTGTGTGATGTACGGCATATAGTTCACTCGAATGAACCGTTTGTGATTAGGCAACACAAAAGAAACGGTCAGCCAGATCAAAGGTGTGTGCGATATACGACATGCGGTTCACTCGGATTAACTATTTGCATTGAAACATGAGAGCAGAAACGGTTCAAATGAACAAGATGTGTGTGATATGAGGCAAACGGGTTTGTAATCGGAAATGTGTGCGAAGGCCGATAACAACACAGACGATTACTGCTAACAAGCCATGTGTGTTGTGAGCAAACGATTGCTGGTATACAATTGTGAGTGATTGATGAAAACATCACTGACGGGTTCCATTGTTTAGTCCGTGTGCAATGTGATTTTCTTTGTCCGCACAACATCTACGCTCTGTGTACAAAGCATCAACATATATACTGAAAAACACAACATTGCATAACCAAATTAAGCATACAATTACACAAGTGACTACACACATAACATTTCCACACACCAAAGTAAGCAACTACATGCATACTAAAGTAGGAGAAACGAGGATCTGATCATCTACCTATTGTTGCGACGATGCTTGCCATTGCTTTGCTTTCGGCTGAATCCCTGGCTGTTTTGGGGAAGGAAGCACTTCCTCATGTCAATGATCCACCTGTACATGGCTCGTGTACGCCACCTTGGCCGCGTACACGATGTGAGCTTTGTCGAGTTTCTCCATCCAGGCCGAGTGCTAGGCACGCTTGTCCTTGTTGCATGAATCCTTCATGTCTCTGTAGTAGGGGTCGATGATGGCCTCGGTGAGGTGAACTAGTGAGTCCTTCTCATGCTCCTTCCCGCCCTAGATCTTGTATTAGCCCTAGATGTCGACAAGATTCTGGCAGGTAATGCCCGAATTCTTGAGCGCCTTTACATCGTTGGTGATGTCCACCACAATGAACATGTAGTGGGGGCTGTTGACAAACCTGGCGAAACACTCGCAAGGCCTTGTGGCCAGGCAGTAGTGGTAGACGAGGACATGGTGGCGCACACACATCTGGGTGACAGCGACCTTGGGACGAGACCCGGCATGAGCGCGGGTGTACTCGAGGTCGAACCCGACCACCTTGTACTTCTCCGCGGCAAGCAACAGCTCCATGATGTGGATGGAGTGCTCTGATAACCCACAAGTATAGGGGATCGCAACGGTTTTCGAGGGTAGAGTATTCAACCCTAATTTATTGATTCGACACAAGGGGAGCAAAAGAATATTCTCAAGTATTAGCAGCTGAGTTGTCAATTCAACCACACCTAGAAACTTAATATCTGCAGCAAAGTATTTAGTAGCAAAGTAATATGTACTAGTGGTAACGGTAGCAAAAGTAATATTTTTGGTTTTATAGTGATTGTAACAGTAGCAACGGAAAAGTAAATAAGCGAAGAACAATATAGGAAAAGCTCATAGGCAATGGATCGGTGATGAAGAATTATGTCGGATGCGATCGATCATGCAATAGTTATAACCTAGGGTGACACAAAACTAGCTCCAGTTCATCAATGTAATGTAGGCATGTATTCCGAATATAGTCATACATGCTTATGGAAAAGAACTTGCATGACATCTTTTGTCCTACCCTCCCGTGGCAGCGGGGACCTATTGGAAACTAAGGGATATTAAGGCCTCCTTTTAGTAGAGTACCAGACCAAAGCATTAACACATAGTGAATACATGAACTCCTCAAACTACGGCCATCACCGGTAATGGTCCCGATTATTGTCACTTCGGGGTTAACGGATCATAGCACATAATAGGTGACTATAGACTTGCAAGATAGGAGGATCAAGAACTCACATATATTCGTGAAAACATAATAGGTTGAGATATGAAATCATGACACTCGGGCCCTAGTGACAAGCATTAAGCATAGCAAAGTCATAGCAACATCAATCTCAGAACATAGTGGATACTAGGGATCAAACCCTAACAAAACTAACTCGATTACATGATAAATCTCATCCAACCCATCACCGTCCAGCAAGCCTATGATGGAATTACTCATGCACGGCGGTGAGCATCATGAAATTGGTGATGGAGGAAGGTTGATGGTGACGATGGCAACGGATTACCCTCTCCGGAGCCCCGAACGGACTCTAGATCAGTCCTCCCGAGAGAGTTTAGGGCTTGGCGGCGGCTTCGTATCGTAAATCGCGATGAATCCTTCTCTCTGATTTTTTCTCCCCGAACACGAATATATGGAGTTGGAGTTGAGGTCGGTGGAGCATCAGGGGGCCTACGAGGTAGGGGGTGCGCCCAGGGGGTAGGCGCCCCCACCCTCGTGGACAGGGTGTGTGCCCCCTAAAGTGGATTCTTCTTCCAGTATTTTTATATATTCCAAAAATAATCTCTGTTGATTTTTTCAGGTCATTCCGAGAACTTTTATTTCTGCACAAAAATAACACCATGGCAATTCTGCTGAAAACAACGTCAGTCCGGGTTAGTTCCATTCAAATCATGCAAGTTAGAGTCCAAAACAAGGGCAAAAGTGTTTGGAAAAGTAGATACGACAGAGACGTATCAACTCGCCGAAGCTTAAACCTTTGCTTGTCCTCTAGCAATTCAGTTGATAAACTGAAAGTGATAAAGAAAAGCTTTTACAAACTCTGTTTGCTCTTGTTGTTGTAAATATGTAAAGCCAACATTCAATTTTTCAGCAAAGATTATGAACTAACCATATTCACAATAACATTTAGGTGTCATGTTTACTCATATCAATGGCATAATCAACCAGCGAGCAATAATAACAAATCTCAGATGACAACACTTTCTCAAAACAATCATGATATGATATAACAAGATGGTATCTCACTAGCCCTTTCTGAGACCGCAAAACATAAATGCAGAGCACTTTTAAAGATCAAGGACTGACTAGACATTGTAATTCATGGTAAAAGAGATCCAGTCACAGTCATACTCAATGTAAACTAACAGTAATGGATGCAAATGATAGCGGTGCTCTCCAACGGGTACTTTTTAATAAGAATATGATGATTCAACATAAAAGTAAATGGATAGGCCCTTCGCAGAGGGAAGCAGGGATTTGCAGAGGTGCCAGAGCTCGATTTTGAAATAGATATGAATAATATTTTGAGCGGTATACTTTCATTGTCAACATAACAACCTAGAGATCTCGATATCTTCCATGCTACACACATTATAGGCAGTTCCCAAGCAGAATGGTAAAGTTTATACTCCCCCACCACCAACAAGCATCAATCCATGGCTTGCCCGAAACAACGGGTGCCTCCAACTAACAACAATCCTAGGGGAGTTTTGTTTGCAATTATTTTGATTTGATTTGAGCATGGGACTGGGCATCCCGGTGACCAGCCATTTTCTCGTGAATGAGGAGCGGAGTCCACTCCTCTTGAGAATAACCCGCCTAGCATGGAGGATACAGACAACCCTAGTTGATACATGAGCTATTCGAGCATACAAAACATAATGTTTATTTGAAGGTTTAGAGTTTGGCACATACAAATTTACTTGGAACGGTAGGTAGATACCATATATAGGTAGGTATGGTGGACTCATATGGAATAAGTTTGGGGTTTATGGAATTGGATGCACAAGCAGCATTCCCGCTTAGTACAAGTGAAGGCTAGAAAAAGACTGGGAAGCAACCAGCTAGAGAGCAACAATAGTCATGAACATGCATTAAAATTAATTGACACAGAATGCAAGCATGAGTAGGATATAATTCACTATGAACATAAATATCGTAGAGGCTATGTTGATTTTGTTTCAACTACATGCGTGAACATGTGCCAAGTCAAGCCACTCGAATCATTCAAAGGAGGATACCACCCTATCATACCACATCACAACCATTTTAATAGCATGTTGACACGCAAGGTAAACCGTTATAATCTCCTAGCTAATTAAGCATGGCATAAGCAACTAAAATCTCTAATTGTCATTGCAAATATGTTTCTTTCATAATAGGCTGAATCAGGAACGATGAACTAATCATATTTACAAAAACAAGAGAGGTCGAGTTCATACCAGCTTTTCTCATCTCAATAAGTTCATCATATAATCATCATTATTGCCTTTCACTTGCACGACTGAATAGTGTGGATAATAATAATAGTGCACGTGCATTGGACTAAGCTGGAATCTGCAAGCATTGAATTCAAGAGAGACGACAAGGTAATATGGGCTCTTTATTAGATCAACAATTGTCGGTGTACTAGAGTAGGGGTACCCTAGTATCCCGAACTTGTGCACGGGCAGTCGCAGCATCCCGCGGCAAGGCTTGCCGAGTGACCGCCAAGACCCTCCGCGGCTACTTTGAAGACCATTCAAGAGCAAAGTACTCAAACCAAGGCCCCGGCAAGAGGAGCTGGCCGGGAAGGAAACAAGACCCCAGCAAGAGGAGCTTGCCAGGAAGGCCAACCAAGGCATACCAAGAAAACTTGCTGCGACGCGCCGCGCGTCCCGGCAAGGCCCGATGAGCGACAAGCTCCCGAACACGACAAGACGACGACCGCAGCAAGGAGCTTGCCGCGGGAAACCCCCACTTTGTGCTCGCGCTCCAGCACACCCGCCAACGTGTCGCTCTAGGACCCTCCCAAGCACACGTGGCAGGAGGCCGTGCAGCTAGGGGTGCGCGGTGGCAAGCAGGCGCTGACAAGATAACCATCGTGGCAAACAGTGGCGTCCCTAGCGGTCCCTTTCGGTACTGTTTAGGCGACACAGACGGGCAATTAATGCCCTTGTCCCCTGCCGCCTGGGTTAGGTATGATACACTGTAACCGGTAGCTGTGCCTACCACAACACCTTTCCATTTTTGCCCTTTACCTCCGTTGCCACCTGTGGGTAACCCCTTGAGCATATAAAAGGAGGCCCGTGTGCAACGTAGAGGGGGGGTTAGCCAGTTCGAACACTCACGCTCGGTCTTGCTAGCCGCTGGTGTGTACTGTAGCACTCCACGCTCCCGAGCTAGAAATCAATACAAAACCACAAAGCAGGAGTAGGGTTTTACGCATCCGTGCAGCCCGAACCTGGGTAAATCGCTCGCGTGCTTCGCCTCGATCTGCTCTTTGCATGACCTCCGCCCCCGCCGAACCGAAAGGGACCCGGTCCGCCGGTCCCATAGGTGCCCGTGGATCAGCACCCCGGCATCTTTGGCGCGCCAGGTAGGGGGCGTCGAAGTTGTGTGAACCAGATCCGGCATTCTCGCGAGCTAGATCTTCATCATCTTTATCAACATGCCGCCGAAGAAGAAAGTTTCGGAGGCAGCTGCTCCGTCCGCGCCGAGCCCGCCACCGCCGGAGCAAACGGTTGGTGGGGCAGGCACCGGCGGAAGGACACGCATCGACGAGGGAACTCACGGTGCTGCCAGGTCCCAGGACAAGGCTGCGCTGCCCATCAGCGGCGTAGCCGGCTCCCACAATGACCGGGCACACTCCAAGACCTCGGCGTCCGTGCATGCACCACGCCCATCTCAAGAGGCGCGGGACCGGCAGCGTCATGGTACTCACGGTACCATGCGTTCGCTAGATCAAGATCGAGCTAGTGGATCTCGGAGCGTTCAGGACCACCATGCACGTCAACCTGCTGGCGCGAGCGAGACACGGTCGCCTGGACGAGATACTGCTCCTTCTAACGTAGTTAGAAGTCCGAGCATATCCCGCTCCTCGCACTGTTCGCCACCGCCACCCGCCACCGCAGCAGAAGCTTTGGCGCCAGCTCAAGCTCTCCAGACGATCCCTTTATCCTGGCCATTTTCGGTCTGGGGGCTCGACATCCTCGGCCCCTTTCCCCGAGCTGTCGGGGGCTTTGAGTACTTGCACGTTGCAATCGACAAGTTCACAAAGTGGCCGGAAGTGGAACCAGTGAGGAAGGTGACCGCACAGTCAGCCGTCAAGTTCTTCAGGTCGATTGTTTGCCGCTTCGGGATCCCCAACAGGATAATCACCGACAACGGTACACAATTCATGAGCCGCACCTTCACGCAATACGTCCAAGATCTTGGCGCCAAGATCTGCTTCGCTTCTGTTGCTCACCCGAGAAGCAACGGTCAAGCGGAGAGGGCAAATGCTGAAGTGCTGCGCGGGCTCAAGACCAGAACTTTCGACAGGCTGCACAAGTGCGGAAGAAACTGGATCGAGGAGCTGCCGGTGGTTCTTTGGTCGATCAGAACGACGCCAAATCGAGCCACTGGACAGAAGCCTTTTGCTCTAGTCTAGGGAGCAGAGGCAGTTATCCCCACGGAACTCGTATACGGGTCACCTCGAGTGCTCGCTTATGATGAGCTCGAGCAAGAGCGGCTGCGACAGGATGACGCGCTGCTCCTTGAGGAACACCGTCTTCAGGCTGCTGTGCAAGCTGCTCGCTACCAGCAAGCTTTGCGCCGCTACCATAGCCGCAAAGTTAACGCCAGAAGTCTCGAGGAAGGCGACCTTGTTCTTCGGCGCGTTCAGTCCGCCAAGAATTCCAACAAGTTGCGCCAAAGTGGGAAGGCCCTTACCGGGTGAAACAAGTCACTAGGCCTGGCGCTGTCCGCCTTGAGACCGAAGATGGCATTCCGGTGAGCTACTCCTGGAACATTGAGCATCTTCGTAAGTTTTACCCGTAAGGCGCGGTTGTCGGAACCTGTTCCGGCAACCACCTTTTGTACAAGTCTTGCCGCTGTTGCATGTAATCCTTTGTACAAAGCCGGGCGCAGATCTCGTGCATAAGTAAAGCTCATGTGCTCCGCACATTTTGTCAATTTTATGCTTTCTATTTTTTGGCATATATGATCTGACACTTTGTGCAGCACCTACTCCACGGTAAGCAATAACGAGCCGTAAAGCTCCATATCTGTATTGTCTCTTCTTCCTTTTGAAAGCAAGGTTCCCCTCGCCCACAAGTTTGCCGGGGGGGGGGGGGGGGGAAAGGAGAAGACGATGGATGGTATGGGCCAGGCGTCGTTCAAGAAAGTTTCGCCTTGCCGGGAAGCAAACAACAGAAAAGCTAAGTTGCCAAAGTTTGAGCAATCAAATTTTTTAAATTTTAAGTTATTTCCCTTGAACGACCGCACTTTGTATGGAAAACCTGTGCGCGGAGGAACCAACTCGTATCTAGTCGTGCCCTTGCTTTGTTTTGAGTCCGCTCAACAACTTAAGTGAGCTGCTAGCGCCCTTACTTTGTTTCGAGTCCGCTCAACAAATTAAGTGAGCTGCTAGCGCCCTTACTTTGTTTCGAGTCCGCTCGACAACTTAAGTGAGCTACAACTAGTTGCGACAAGGTTTCTTGCCGGTAGCGGCACCGCCAGCAGGCTGCTGATGTTCCGCACTCAGCACTCGCGGCTCAGGTGCCTGCACCGGCAAGTTCCCTAAAAGCATAGGGCAAAAACATACAAAGGAAGGAATCAAGTAAAGGGAGTAACGTTGCAATCATTGCCCACAATCAAGTTACATTACAAAGATAGCTTGTCGCAGCTCTAACAGATTGTTTTCATGACATGATGGGCAGCGACAAGAAAAGAAGAAATGAGCGGCCTAATCTACGCGATCGCCTTCGACCCGCTTGATCCCGCTCACCTTGTCCACAATGGGTGCGACAAGGGTCTTGAGCTCCTCCAGATCAGCTTCTGGCGGCAAGGACCTGAGGATGTTGGTGAGACCGAGGCCCGGATTGCGGAAGGCCACCTTCATCAACACTTTCTCGAGGGCTCCTGCGCAGATCTCGCGCGACTCGTTAGCTAGTTGCTTGGGGATCCTCTCTCGGAGTCGCTGAAGGGCCGTCGCCATGCCCTTGAAGAATAGGACGAGCTTGGCGCTGGGCTAGAGGTTGTCGTCGGAGGGATACCCAAGATCTTCCATCCCCAGCTGCGCCAGCTCCTTGTCGATATCTGTGGCGGCGTTCACCAGACTCTCCGTCCAGTGCGTCACAGTCTCCCTGAAGGTGTTCTGGGTGGTGGCAGCGCTCTCCAGCAGCGCCTTGTCGGCCTTGATTTCCTCCTTCAAGGCCGCCTCCCGCTTCTTGGCGCTGTCCAGAGTCTTGGTCAAAGTGGTTAGCTTCAACTCAAGATCCACGTTGGAGGCCTTGGCGACGCTGAGCTCCTTGCCCTTCTCGGAGAGATCGGCCTCCAGCCGCGCCACCTTCGTCTTCAACTCCTCCTTGGCGGCCTCGGCGGTGGCGGCAGCGTCCTCCGCTTGCTTGAGGGCTCCGCCAAGCTTCTCCTCGCGTGAGGCAAGCTCCTCCTCGTGGGCGTCGAGATTGACCTTCCGCTGCGCCAGCTCGCCCTCTTCCGCGGCTAGCTTCACAGCGGCAAGTCGCTGGCGCTCTTCGGCTTCAGCCTTCTCGAGGAGAAAGACCTTCCGCGCTTCAGCGAGCTGCTCCCGCTCCTCCGCCAGGGATCGGAGGGCTTCCCGGTGGAAACCCCCAAGCTCTTCTACGCGCTTCTCAATGTCTGCTCCCGCCTTCGTGACAAGCGCCTCGTGGGACTCCAGCTTGGCTTGTCGCGTGCGGTAGAGCGACATCAACCTGCGCAGCAGCCGCTCTTCTTCGGGCTCGTTGCTGCTGCTGCTTGGCGCGTCGACCAGCTTCAGCCCCGCGGAGGCGAGCACTTCTCCTTTGAAGACCTCCCCCTCGACCGGCGCTGTGGAGCTTGATGCCCAGGGAAGATTGATGAAGACATCGTCGCTCGCCTTCAAATAAACGCCCGGCTGGGGATCCTTGGAACTTGGCGCTGCGGCTTCGGTGGATGGGTCGGCAGTCGGCGTAGCGCCTGGCGCTCCTGCGGCCTCTGGGCCGTCAGTACGATCGCCAGATTCCTCGCCAGTTGCTGCGGCGTCAGCCTTGGCGGCCTCTGCGCCGGTAGCGTCTCCAGCACCGGCAGCTTCATCGGCGGCGACCTTTGTCTCCATCTGCTCCGCAGCGGATGGATCTGACGGCCGGAAATGGGGAGAAGAGTCAAACAGAATCCAGCAGAAACTCATAAAGATCAAGAAAAGAAGGATCCAAGGGAAGTTTTGAAGCAAGGGGAGTACCTGCACTAGGCTCTGCGGTCGTGGTCTCCGTCGTCGAGGGGCCGCTGGCGCTGTCCCTCGCCGAAGAACCCTCCCTTGCTGGAGACTTCTCCCTCACCGGGAAGCCTTCCCTTGCCGGAGAATTCTCCCTTGTCGGGGGATTCTCCCTTGGCTCCTGGTGGGGCTGCTCGGCTCCTACACAAGTCAACAAGCAGATATCAGCAAAGACAAGTACCCATGCGCGCCTCGCCGCGGAAAATAATTCACACACTTACGCTGGGGGCTGCCATGGAGGAAAGTCGCCGGCTCCGGCAAGGTTGTCTCGGGCGCGCCACCTGTTGTCGTAGTGGGCTCGTCCTCGATGTTGATCACCGGGGCCTTAGCTCTCTTTGCCGCTCTCTGGGCCAGAGTCCTAAAGAGGAACAGATTCAGGGAAAAGCAAGTGATAAACAAGACCAACAACAAGAGTTGAAGAAATGCAAGTACAACAAGAGAAGCTTACTCTTCTTCTTCCTCGTCGGAGCTTAACGCGGAGAAGTCGAAGCCCGGCGCGCGCCCGGCGCGAGGAGGCGGAGGAGAAGCTTCCCTTGGCCGCTTGGAGGGAGCAGTGGCGGCGGTCTGAGACGACCCCGCTCCGGCTGTTGGCACGGCATGAGTAGCGGCAGGGACTGAAGCGGTGGTCCGGCTAGACTCCGCTCCAGTTGCCGTCGTAGCATGAGGCGCTCCCGCGGCAACGGTGTTTGCCGTGGTCGAGCGTGTCACGCGGTGTGGCGACTGTTGGCCCGCTTGCCGCTCCGCCACATCACCAACCTTGCGGAGGCGCCTTCTTGGTGGGGATGGAGGCTCTGCTTCTGGTGAGCTGTCTGAAGACGAGGTGGAAGAAGAGTCGATTTGCAACGAGCCGCTCGTGTCCTTGGCGGGCTCGCTCGGGTCGGTGTCTTGCCCGGCAAGCCCCTTCTTGCCGGCAGGCTCCCATCGCTCGGCACGGCTTGCCGCTTCTGCTGCATCGGCCTCCTCCGCAGTGAACTCAAACTCGCCCGCGGCTGTGGCTGCCGCTGCCTCCTCCAGCCTAGTGGCGCTGAGCGCCATCTCCGCATCCATGGTGTCGCGGGTGAGGCCGTCCTTCTCGTCGAGGCGGATTGGCACTTCCACCAAGTCGTCGAAGAATTGCTGCACGACCTCGTCTGCAGGCTCCTGCCAAGTTGGCACAATCCCGTGCGAGTCGCACTCTGGCATCATTGCACGGATGCGGTCGAGCGCGAAATTGTTACACAAAGGCACGACGCCCCCCTGCAACCTGAACACCTTGGGGTGCTGGGGGTCATATTTGAACAGCTCCTGCAGCATCGCGTTGAGCTCCAGGACTGTGAAGTTGTAATTGAGGCCTGGCCGCAGCCTCATGATGTCTGCCGCGTTCTTGAACTCCCAAGTGGACCTCCCCCGTTCCTGCAGGGGGGCGATGCGGCGGCGAAGGAAGTCTGCGCCAACCGCGCCAACAGTAAGCCCGGCAAGCCTCAGGCGCAGGATCCTGGTGACGGCAATCTTCAGCCTGGCGTCCTCCGGAGCCATGTCACTCCAATCGCTGCCGCGTGCTACTGGGGTTCGGCGTCGGATGGTAAATGGCTGCGGGCTCTCCTCGTCAATCCAGCACCAATCAGCTCTCCACTCCTCCCACTTGCCGCGGAATTCTCCCTCCAGATAGGTCTCTTTCTTGCCGGGCCTTGAGATCCAGGCAATCCCGCCGGATAGAGGCTCTCCTCTCTCTACTCGGGGTATGAAAAGTGGCGGAAGAGGGCTACGTTGGGAAGGACTCCGACAAAGTTTTCGCAAAGGTGTGCGAAAACTGCCATTGTCAGGACGGCGTTGGGAGTGAAGTCAAGGAGATGGAATCCATAGGTGTTCATGATGTCGCAGAAGAAATCGGAGAAGGGCGGGCAGAGCCCGCAATAGAAGAACAATGCGAAGAAGGGGTACCCATTCGGAGCCTTCTTCCAAGAGGCGGCGGGGAGAACCTTTGTGCGCGGATGCGCGCGCGTCTCCGCCGACCAGAACAGATAGTAGTTCTCCCTCAGCTCCTTCGCGCCGAGCTTGGGGGGGAAAACGGATCGCTCCTTCCGCAGCACCGCGAGCCGCTGCGCCTCGGTCGTCTTCACGGTCTTCCCCTTGTCGGCTTTTGGAGCCATGGCGGAAGTAGTGGAGGAGGTCGACGGCATTGGTGGTGCTAGTGGCGATGGGGGGCGGAGCGCTGCTCTCTCTCTCTCAGCTTTGGGGAGGCAAGGGAGCGGCGGAGATTTCTGAGAATTGGGAACGGAAATGGGCGAGTGGGCCAACTGCCCCTGTCTCCCCTGCTTATAAAGGAGGAGGGGGCGGACGTTCCACATTTCCGAATAAAGAAACCCCCACGACCTCTCCCACGACGCCGCATTCAACGCGTGCCATTCGGGGAGGGCGCGGTGGATACGGAGTGAGATGCGGCGTGACCTAGGCCGCGCGTGCCCGTGCACTGTTTTGGGCCTGGCCCAACAGCGCTCGGCACCGTGTCTGGCCCAGGCCCGGGGGCTCCTGTCGGTGTACTAGAGTAGGGGTACCCTAGTATCCCGAACTTGTGCACGGGCAGTCGCAGCATCCCGCGGCAAGGCTTGCCGAGTGACCGCCAAGACCCTCCGCGGCTACTTTGAAGACCATTCAAGAGCAAAGTACTCAAACCAAGGCCCCGGCAAGAGGAGCTGGCCGGGAAGGAAACAAGACCCCGGCAAGAGGAGCTTGCCGGGAAGGTCAACCAAGGCATACCAAGAAAACTTGCCGTGACGCGCCGCGCGTCCCGGCAAGGCCCGGTGAGTGACAAGCTCCCGAACACGACAAGACGACGACCGCGGCAAGGAGCTTGCCGCGGGAAACCCCCACTTCGTGCCCGCGCTCCAGCACACCCGCCAACGTGTCGCTCTAGGACCCTCCCAAGCACACGTGGCAGGAGGCCGTGCAGCTAGGGGTGCGCGGTGGCAAGCAGGCGCTGACAAGATAACCATCGTGGCAAATGGTGGCGTCCCTAGCGGTCCCTTTCGGTACTGTTTAGGCGACACAAACGGGCAATTAATGCCCTTGTCCCCTGCCGCCAGGGTTAGGTATGATACACTGTAACCGGTAGCTGTGCCTACCACAGCACCTTTCCATTTTTTCCCTTTACCTCCGTTGCCACCTGTCGGTAACCCCTTGAGCATATAAAAGGAGGCCCGTGTGCAACGTAGAGGGGGGGTTAGCCAGTTCGAACACTCACGCTCGGTCTTGCTAGCCGCTGGTGTGTACTGTAGCACTCCGCGCTCCCGAGCTAGAAATCAATACAAAACCACAAAGCAGTAGTAGGGTTTTACGCATCCGTGCGGCCCGAACCTGGGTAAATCGCTCGCGTGCTTCGCCTCGATCTGCTCTTTGCACGACCTCCGCCCCCGCCGAACCGAAAGGGACCCGGTCCGCCGGTCCCATAGGTGCCCGTGGATCAGCACCCCAGCAACAATAATGCATATGAGAGCCACTCAACATTTTCATCATGGTTTTCTCCTCTTGACCCCCAAAGGAAAAGAAAAGAAACAAAACTATTTACTCGGGAAAGCTCCCAACAAGCAAAAGAAGATGTAGAAATCTTTTTGGGTTTTCTTTTTAATTTCTACTACTACAGGCATGGAAAGTAAACTAACTAAAAGCTACAACTAATTTTTTGGTTTTTATTAAGGTTTTTCAAACACACAAGAAGAAAGCGTAAAAACAAAATAAACTAGCATGGATGATACAATGAAAAAGTATGAGCACCGACAACTGGCATGAGTGTGTGAACATGAATGTAATGTCGGTGAGAAATACATACTCCCCCAAGCTTAGGCTTTTGGCCTAAGTTGGTCTATGCCCATGGATCAAAGTGGCCCTCTCCGGTGTAAGGAGGAGTGTCCTCTGGGTGCCGCTGGTTGGCAATCTCCTCAGGATTCCACTGATAAACTAACTATCGATAAGGGTCCTGGGTTGGTTCCGGCTCAGGCTCTGGAGCTGGTATAACACTCCAGTATGCATAAACGTCCTCCGGTAAAACAAGGTACTTGCCTGAAAATATGTTAAACAAAGAGGGAGCACGCAAGGTAATAGTCTCAAAGTTATTCTTACCAAAAATCAGTCTATATTTAAGCATTTCTTCTTATTCTTAACAATAAAATCATGTGCTACCATGCTCGCATAATCTAGAAAAATATTAGGCAGTAACTTTTTTTCTTTCTCACAATGCTTGGTAGGTATGTTAAAGTGTGCAGCTAGGCGCGAGGCAAAAATGCCTCCAAGGACGGGGCCCTTAGTACGGTTCAGATTTAACCGTTTAGCAACAATAGCGCCTAAACTGAAAGTAGTATCTTGAAACAAGGCATGGCGCAAAATAACAATATCAGGAGCACTAAGGTTCCCATAGTTCCCTCGACCAATTAAGCATTTACTAGCAAATATTGCAAAGTAACGTAGAACAGGAAAATGTATGCTGGTGATTCTTGCATCGGAAACTTTCCTCGTTTCCCCTGCAACAATCATATCAATAAATCCCTCCACATCATTACGATGTGGTTCCTCTATGCTGCCCTCAAAAGGTATCAAACAAATCTGACAAAAATCACGAAGTGAAATTTCCTTATGCCCATCATATAAATAAAATTCCACCGAAGGTGGTGAGCTTCTAGCATGGAAATGAAAGTTTTGCACAAACATATTGGTGAGTAAGAGATACTGTTCGCGTTGGTCGTGGAGGAAGGCCGTGAGGCCTGCATTCTCAGCCAAATAATAAAAATCTTCATAAATTCTGGCCTCTTTCAAGAACTCATCACAAGGCCATTCACATGGCCGAACCACCGCAGTACGAGGGAGATTATACTTGGGCTTCTTGTTCTCTTCACTTTGCTTATCCTTCGAGCTTCGGCTCGATGAGCCCCTCAAAAATCTCTTCATCTTTTTCTGAAAATTTCTGTAATGTTTAGTAACTTAAAATAAAAGTGAACCAAACTCAACAAAATTGATAGCAACTACTCCTACAAGTGTCTAGAGGCTATATCATGCATTAAAACTACTTTTGACCATATAAATTTGACATGCAAGCTCAAGAACAAGGTCACCTAAGCAGCAAAAATTTGCAATGAATAAAGCACTAGAACAAAAACTAATTGGACCGTTGGAGGAGTCACATACCAAAGAACAATCCCCCAAAGCAGTTTTGTGAGAGGAGTTTTGAGCAAGGAGATCAAAAATGGCAGCAAGATGAGCAAGAACTCGGGTTTGAGCTGGCTAGTGATTTTTTGGGAGGAAGAAGGAGTGTGTGGTGGCTGGAATAAGTGGAGGGGACCCACGTGGGGTCCATGAGGCTGGGGTGCGCCCAGGAGGGGGGGGGGTGGGCGCGCCCTCCACCCTCGTGGGCACGTGGCTGCTCCCCCTGCTATGTTTTTAGTGCCAGATATTCTCAAATATTCTAGAAAAAATCATATATAAATTTTAGGGCATTTGGAGAACTTTTATTTTCAGGGTATTTTTTTATTGCATGGATAATTCAGAAAACAGACCGAAAAATACTATTTTTGCTTTATTTAATATAAATAACAGAAAGTAAAAAGAGGGTACAGAAAGTTGTGTTTTCTAACTTCATCCATCTCAAGCTCATCAAAAGGAATCCACTAACAAGGTTGATCTGGTCTTGTTAAGAAACTCATTTCGAATAACATGAAACCGGAGAATTTTTGAATAACACTAGGTTACCTCAATAGGGATATGCATGTCCCCAACAATAAGAATATCATATTTCTTCTTGATAGTAGGAAGAGGAAATTTAAAACCTCCAATAGTGATTGTTGAAAATTTTCCAATAGAATTGATACTGTGGACTTGAGGTTGTTTCCTCGGAAAGTGTACCATATGCTCATTACCATTAACATGAAAAGTGACATTGCCTTTGGTGCAATCAATAACAGCCCCTGCAGTATTCAAAAAGGGTCTTCCAAGAATAATAGACATACTATCGTCCTTGGGAATATCAAGAATAACAAAGTCCGTTAAAATAGTAGTGTTTGCAACCACAATAGGCACATCCTCACAAATACCGACAGGTATAGCAGTTGATTTGTCAGCCATTTGCAAAGATATTTTAGTAGGTGTCAACTTATTCAAATCAAGTCTACGATATAAAGAGAGAGGCATAACGCTAACACCGGCTCCAAGATCACATAAAGCAGTTTTTAACATAGTTTCTTTTAATGGAGCATGGTATAGTTGGTACTCCCGGATCTCCATGTTTCTTTGGTATTCCACCCTTAAAAGTGTAATTAGCAAGCATGGTGGAAATTTCAGCTTCCAGTATCTTTCTTTTATTAGTAACAATTTCCTTCATATATTTAGCATAAGGATTCATTTTAAGCATATTAGTCAAACGCATACACAAAAAGATAGGTCTAATCATTTCAGCAAAGCGCTCAAAATCCTCATCATCCTTTTTCTTGGATGGTTTAGGAGGAAAAGGCATGGGTTTTTGAACCCAAGGTTCTCTTTCTTTACCGTGCTTCCTAGAAACAAAGTCTCTCTTATCATAATGTTGATTCTTTGATTGT
Organism: Triticum urartu; assembly: GCF_003073215.2. Taxonomy (NCBI): domain Eukaryota; kingdom Viridiplantae; phylum Streptophyta; class Magnoliopsida; order Poales; family Poaceae; genus Triticum; species Triticum urartu. The sequence goes on along the minus strand of NC_053024.1, from coordinate 80,540,138 downwards.
GGGTTATCAAGATTAACAGCAAGTTCAATCTCTACATCATTATCATCGCTAGGTTGAGCATCAACATGAACATCATCATTAACATTATCACTAGGTTCATGTTCATTACCGGATTGTGTTTCAGCATTAGAAATAGAAATTTCATTGGGATTCTCAGGTGTGTCAATGATAGGTTCACTAGAAGCATGCAAAGTCCTATCATTTTTCTTTTTCTTCCTCTTAGAAGGACTAGGTGCATCTACGTTAGTTCTCTGAGAATCTTGCTCAATTCCCTTAGGATGGCCCCCATGATACAAAGGTTCCTGAGTCATTTTACCACCTCTAGTCATAACTCTAACAACATTTTCATTTTTCTTATTTAACCCATTGAGCAAATCATTCTGACCTTTAAGTACTTGTTCTACTTGAGTGTTAACCATAGAAGCATGTTTACTAATAAGTCTAAGTTCACCTTTAACATTATCCATATAATCACGCAAGTGTTCAAGCATATCAGCATTGTGTTTAAATTGTCTACCAACATAAGCATTGAAGTTTTCTTGTTTATCCATAAAGTCATCAAACTCATCCAAGCATGGGCTAGCAAACTTAGTAAATGGGATTTCACATTTATTGAATCAATAGAGAGAGTTTACCTTTACTACCTGTGTCGGGTTATCAAGACCATGTATTTCTTCAACATGCGGAAAATTAAGACCACATATTTCTTCAATAGGTGGTAAATTCTTAATATCTTCAGTTTTAATACCTTTTTCTTTCATAGATTTCTTCACCTCTTGCATATCTTCAGGACTGAGAAATAGAATACCCCTTTTCTTCGGAGTTGGCTTAGGAGTTGGTTCAAGAAGTGTCCAATTATTTTCATTAGTCAACACAATATTCAATAACAATTCAGATTGATCAACAGTTCTTTCCCTGAAAACACAACCAACACAACTATCCAGGTGGTCTCTGGAAGCATCGGTTAGTCCATTTTAAAAGATATCAAGTATTTAATTTTTCTTGAGAGGATGATCAGGTAAAGCATTAAGTAATCAAAGAAGCCTCCCCCAAGCTTGTGGGAGACTCTCTTCTTCGATTTGCACAAAATTATATATTTCCCTTAAAGCAACTTGTTTCTTATGAGTGGGGAAATATTTAGCAGAGAAGTAATAAATCATATCCTCGGGACTACGCACACAACCAGGATCAAGAGAATTAAACCATGTTTTAGCATCACCCTTTAATGAGAACGGAAATAACTTAAGGATAAAGTTGTAGCGAGTTTTCTCATCATGAGTAAACATGGTGGCTATATCATTTAATTTAGTAAGATGTGCCACAACAATTTCAGATTCATAGCCATAAAAGGATCAGATTCAACCAAAGTAATTAACTTAGGGTCGACAGAGAAATCATAATCCTTATGTCACATCCCTAGCTGTGACACCCCAAAATTTTGACATTGTTTTAATAAATTAAATTTTGCCAGGAAATTAAAACTTTTATTTTTTGGGCTCCCTTTTTGTTTTTTTGAAACTTTTCCTTCCTTATTATCATGGAGTTGTTCCCTAAAGTGAAAACCTTTCAAATATGTTATTGGACTTGTTTAACCTCTCAAGAAAAACTCTTATTTTATTAGTAGAACTAATTACATAATTAATTTTCTTGATCTTTATTTTCTTGAGAATTGGTTTTTCAAGGTTACATGGCCATATTTGAACTACAACCATTTGATAAATTCACTTAAAATTCCAACCAAAATTTGGAGATGTCATGTGATGTTTTTAAATCACTTTTATGCAAAAATATCTTTTATTCATGAAATATTTTGAGCTCTACACCCAATTTTATTCTCTGGTCCAGAGTGCAATTTTGCACTACAACCCATTTAAATATTTCCTTCTAGCCTCCACCAAAATTATGGGATGTCAGTGGTAGCATGCAATTCAACTTCATGCAAAAACCTAATGTTGTTCTTTGAAAATTTGGAGTGAATCAACCTCTTTTCCATTCTGGTCCAGCCTTGTGATTTTCTACTGCAACCCTATTTATTTTTGCTCCAGTGACCTTGTGCTTTCTCCCACTTGTAGTCAACCCTACAAAACCCCTAAGTCCAGGAGCATGCACCCATTCGATCATTTTTGGTTCATGAAATAATGCCATTTATCTCCTGTCCAGAATTGAAGTTTTGCAAGACTTGCACTAACAAGTTTGTGCTTTTCACAAACTAACCTCACCACCCTCTTATTCATCTAAAGAGACCCCACTCTGGAAGTTTTGGCCACTCCAAGAAATGCCTAGGTGCCTGTGGCATTTTGTCAAACACCTAGAGTGCATGAACAACTTTGACATGAATTTTGTCATTGCACTGTGAACTTGCACCTCTGATCAAACTAACATGTCCACTAGACTCCCAGATACTCCTAACCTAGGTCTGCTAAGCGCCAGCCTCACCCAAGCCCTGTGGCATGCATTGGCATTTCGTCGAGCACGTCCCGTGCGTGCTCTAGGCGCGAGCAGAGCACGCGTTTTGCACGTGCCGCGCCCGATCCAACGCGTCGCGCCCCTGGTTTTGCCCACACTGCAGAGCCGCGCCACACGCTCCCTTCTCACCGTAACGCGCCAAGCAGCCCCTCGCCATGTCTCCGGCAAGCCAGGAGCTTGCCTCCATGGCCGCCCGACAGCCCCTGCTCAGGTCGGCGTCGCCCGAGCCTCCTCCGTTCGCCACCTGCCCCCTGGAGCAGCGCGAGCTCATCCACAAGCGCGTCCTCTAGCGCTCATCGCCGCCACGTCCTCCTGCAGCAACAGAGAGGCGGTTCGCCGGTGATCCTATCCGCGGCCGCCGCGAACCAACATGGCCACACTATATAAGAGGCCCCCGAGCACGTCCCGTTCCCCATGCAGCCTCAAATCACCCCCCCTAGTTCCCCCGTGGCAGCCAACCGACCCAGGGAGGTCTTCTTCCTCATCTCTGGCAACCGCAGCCGCCGCCACTGTCCTGGCCATTCCGGCGCCACTAGGGCCTCCCCCTCTCCACTCACTGCACCAACAACATCCTGCAGCACCCACGAGTCCATCCCCCTGCTCGATTTTGGTCAGGGACCGCCGGAGCCAAAAGTCCACTCTGCCCGACGCCCATCGTCCGCTGCGGTTGATTCTTTTTAATTATAACTCCAAATGAGTTGATTCTTTTTCCTACCTTCCTCAAATTTTGTCTAGTTTATTTTAAGATTTATTTCAAAAAAATTCAGACAACTTTTTGGTACTGTTTTTGAAACTACATATTGATTCAAAAATATTTTTAATAGAATTTTTGGAGAGAGAAGAAAATTTTCAAAAGTTTTGGAGTGCACCCTGCCTTTCCACACCATGAAGGCAAGCATCCTGAACCCCGGCATAATATTTTTGGTGTGTTAGTTGACACGGTTATAACACCACCTTACTTCGGAAAAACACGTTATTTTATGTGGCGATACGATCATTTGCATGAAGGCATATTAGTGATTTCCTTGCTGTTGGAAATGAATATACTTGTGATGGTAATCATCCTCATGTGCCTTGCATGCATGCCGGAAAGGAATCCGGGAAAGCCTCTGCCTTGGGTAGGCGTGAGCTTATCGCCGGTCTCCATCGGGACGGTTATGTCCGGTATGGCATGATAAGGTATATTGAGTGGTGATTTTGTTGGTTGAAATATATTTGTTATACATGTCATGCAGGGAATTTATAAACCTCCTGAGTCGATCGTAGATCGAGTCTTGTTCCAGTAACCCCCATACTTGTTTTGTACTACCACTTGTCCCTGCCACAGGTAGGGTACGGTTCAGTAAGTCGTCAACCCCTTTCAAGCACACACCGTACAGAGAGGCCATGGTGGAAGATACCGGTTGTAGCCGGTAGGCAGGCCACCTGGTCTGGGGGCATGGGTGTTTCCTGTTGGGACCGAGAGGGGAGCCCACCCCTTAGAGCGCGCGATATAAATTTGATCCCATGCTACGCGAGGTTGTAGCCTCCCCACTTAGAGTTTTGCTTAACAAGTGTCGTGGGTGATTCCAATCACCGGTGAGTTAAGCTGGTGTGTGTAAGTCAGGTGTGTTTTCAATTAAAAGACCGTAGACAGAATTAGTCCCGATGGACTAAAGGAATCCGTTACTCGTGGGTAAAGAGTACACCCTCTGCAGAGATTAAACCTATTCGAATAGCCGTGTCCATGGTTGAGGATTTCAGTCTGGGATGGGTCAACGGTTGGTCTTAGTGTCGGTCTTCGGAGGAGAAATTGTTAAAACCAGAACTTGGATTGTGACTTCTGACTTGTGAAGATTTTGATTATTATTACTATGGACTAACCCATTATATCATTGAGTATCCCTGGGACGGTTCTACCTCCTGGATATTCATTGTGATTATTTATTTTATAAGCCCTTTATGTGGTCTCGCTGAGACGCCCGACTGTGGCATTGCTTGTTATTTATTTATTTTATAAGCCCTTTATGTGGTGTCGCTGAGACGCCCGACTGTGGCATTGCTTGTTATTTATTTATTTATTTATTTATTTATTTTATAAGCCCTTTATGTGGTGTCGCTGAGACGCCCGACTGTGGTATTGCATGTTATTTATTTACTTTATAAGCCCTTTATGTGGTGTCGCTGAGACGCCCGACTGTGGCATTGCTTGTTATTTATTTACTTTATAAGCCCTTTATGTGGTGTCGCACAGACGCCCGACTGCGGCATTTTATTCCCACTCCATTATTGCTTATTCATGTTGCATATAAATAACCTGCTTGCATGCATAAAAGATGTTTTATTTATGACTAACGATGTGATCATAGAATAATTCAATGCATAATTATCAATTATATTATCCCAGTGTTCATAATGTTTGCGAGTACATTCAAAGTACTCACTGGCTTGTCCCTGGCTATTGTCTTGGCCAGATTTCTGCATGGAGAGGAGCGTTGCGGTGACAGCCCCGGAAACTAAGCAACGGTAATAGCAGCCTCGCGAAGATAGGAGTTGACCTGGTCAGTTGTTCCTGTGGGAAATGGAGTCCCATAGACACTGATGACTCACAAACCGCTTCCGCCATCGACCACTAGAAACCAATTGTTGTACTCATAGGCCCGAATGGTCTTGTACTACATGTTTTGTATTTTTGCTTGGAACTTCTGTATCAAGTTGGTGCCTCATCAGCTAACAGTAATCCTGGGGCTGGTGAGCACAACGGCCATTTTCTGGAAATTTATACCCGGAAAACCGGTCATGACACTAGCTTATGGTACTACCTGGTGTTTTGCATCTTGTTGCATCATGTTTAAATTCTATTTAAGTTGAAATAGGGATTGACCAACCCTAGCATCAGAAAGAATTCAACTAGGTTCAAATAAAAATATTTTCAATGCACCCAAAATGCCTTCCCAAAAATGTTCATCATCTTTGGATTGGTCTAGAACCTCTGCCAAAAATGGTGCACATTTTTCTAGGACACTTTGGATTTTTGAATTAATCCATAAGTATTTGAATTTGGACATTTAAATCTTATAAATATTTTTAATTGTCCAAATAATCCTGAAAGTACTTGAGGGCTATTGGGAAATATTTCAAAGGTGCCTAAAATTATGTTCAGGATTTTACCAAGTGGTTTAGTATTTTTACTAAATCAAAAACAACAGCAGAAAATAGAAAAAACAGAAATAAAAGAGAGAGAGAGACTACCTGTGTTACCTGCAGGACCGGCCCACCTGGTAGCCCAGCCACCTGGCCGGCCCACCAAGGGCAGGGGCGTCTTCTTCCTCTTGCCAGAAGGCAGAGGAGAAGATAGCCACGGCGCCGCGGCGTGCCACGCCGGCAGCTGCCTGCCTGGCTGCCCCCTCGTCGCCCTGGACTCCCTCCGTGATGCCACGCACTCCCTCTCGACCCCGTCGCTCTCTCCCTGGACCCCCTCCCCCTCCTCTACTCTCTCCCGCAGCACCACCGAACGGAGCCGTCGCCACCGTTGCCGTTCGTCGTGGCCACCGACCTCCCCACGCCAAGCCAGCTAGCCCACGAGCACCGCCTCGCTGCAGCGCACCTCTACGCCCAGTCCCACGAGCCCGGATGCCTTGAAGAGACGCCTTCGAGCTCGTCTCCTACCTCAGACCCGCCGGTCACCGTCGCCCGATTCGTTGAACTCCGGTCGCCTCCGAGCTCGCTGACCACCTCCTCCTCTCCACTGTGAGCTCCTATGCCTCCCATCTCTCTCCCCGTGCTCGATTTCGCCGTGCAACCGTCGCCTTTGTCGATCCCGAGAACCCGTCGCCACTGGCCGTGTCGCCGCCGTGGCTAGAGCTCACGCACGTCGCGTCTGAGCATACCATCGTGCTCAGCGCGATGACAAAAGCCCAAAACCCCCACCCACTGCTCCTGCCGTTCGCTGTAGCGTCGTTTTCGCCGACGCCCGATCTCCGGCCGCCGCCCAAGTGCTCGCCATCGTCAACTCCGGCCACCTCGTTCCCTCCCCCTGCCACCGTTGGATGCGCACGAGCCCCAGCTCCTCGTAGATGGGCTTGGCCCTCGATTTGGTCGCCGGAGCCGCCGTCCCGATCATCACCGCCGCATTCCCAGGTCGCCGGCGTTGAGCTCCAGCGATGCTGCCGTGGCAGTCTCATTAACTGCTAATGACCACTCTAAACACCCCCTTGAGCCACTGCCATGTTGGCCCCTGAGACTAATTAGGTTAGTCTAATTTTTCTGTTAGATTAGTGCTAATGCCGTGGACCCCACGTGTCAGCTCTGACCATGGCCTAGTTAGCATTGACCGGGCCAACTGTCATCCACCCAAAGCAGCCCTGAGACACTGACGTGTGGGTCCCAGCCGTCAGGTTTGACCTGGACTGGCCTTGTTGACCTGCTGACGTCGTGCAGTCGTCATGCTAACGCTATAAATCATTTTCTGGATTTAAGTTTATTCAGGAAATTCCAGAAAATGCCCAAAATTCTAAAAATCATAGAAAATTATCTATAACTCCAAATAAGATAAATTATATATGAAAAATGATAAAAAAAATCCAATCTTTCCATCTGTACTAGTTTCATGCATGTTAGAACACTTTAACCTTGCTTTTTAGGTGAAACAAGTTAATGCACTAATATGACTTCATAAAATGGGTTTGCATTTGAATCTTTGGTTCAAATGGACTCATTTCAATATGTTCTAGCTTGTATTAGCCCAAAACACATTCATATTGCCATGTCATAGCATGCATCATATTGTTGCATATCGTCATGTGTTGATTGTGTTCTTTCTCAGTTGCCGGTGTTTGTCCCCCCTCAGTAGACGTTGATCCAGCGATGAATTCGATGACACCGATGAAGAACTATACTATCTTCAGAAGTGCCAGGCAAGCAAAACCCCCCTTGTTCATTCCGATACAATCCCACTCTCTCGCTCTTGCTCTCTTTTACTGCATTAGAACAACAGCGATTCAACTGTTACATGCTGCTGTAGTTGAACCCCTTTCCTCTACATGACCAGTCATTGCCATAGTAAATAGATGAAACCCACTAGTATGAGTAGGAGTTGTTTGAGCCCTGATGTGCCTACTCATTCATGCTTGTTTGTCATGCCTGCTACTGCTTAGAGTTGAGTCAGGTCTGATTCATCGGGAATGAATTGGAACATGGTGAACATGTCCTACCGTTGAGAGCTAAGTGTGTGAACACGATTTGGTAATGGTAGCGGTGAGAGGCCATGTAGGAGTACATGGTGGGTTGTCTCATTGCAGCCGTTCTCAGGAACTGAGTTCTGTGTTTGTGATCCATGAACAATTACTACCACACATTGGGTTCCGATAACTCGGCCCCTCTCGGCTTATTAATCAACTCGATCTCTGTCCAGGAGTTGCAACTAGTTTCTAGTTTTTGTAGGTAGTGTTAGTAGTCTACCAAGTGGCACCCGGTACAGGTGGGCTTGGGACAGACTAGGCACAGTGGCACAGTGTACCAAGTGGCACCCGGATGGTGGGCTTGGGAACCCTACACACATCATTTGGGGCCGTGAGCGACACCCTGACCGGATCTCCTTGCGGATGGAACCCGAATAGGCGATAAACCTGGACTAGAGACTTGTTGGTTAGTCAAGTCGTGGCCGACTCCCTCGCCCGGCTTCCGCTTGAAGGTTGCTGAGGTACAAGACGTGTACCGGGCGATAAGTGACGAGAGCGTGTGTGAAGAAGTACACCCCTGCAGGGTTATCATTATCTATTCGAATAGCCGGATTCCTCGGATATGGAAACTTGGTCCCCTTGCATAGTTCATAGACAAGTGAAAGTGGATACTCTAAAATGCGCAAGATAAGCATGAGTGCTATGGATGGTGTTCTCGTAGGGAGACGGGAGCGGATCCATAATGGTGTATTGGTATGGTGAATATGTGGACTCGTGTGCGCCACCTCAAAAGAGTTACTTGTAGTCGTAGTTCAGGATAGCCACCGAGTCAAAGCTGGCTTGCTGCAGTTAAACTCCACCACCCCTTTGTTGATACCGATGCATATGTAGATAGTTCTGATGTAAGTCTTGCCGGGTACATTTGTACTCACGTTTGCCTATTTTATGTTTTGCAGAGAGACGTCAGTCTCGCTAGTAGTTCCGTGTGGACTTCGACGTTTAGCTTGATACCTCAGCTACGATCTTGTGCCCTCGGCATGATCTGGTAGATAGTCAGGCTTCTCAGCGTTTTTCATTTATAGATGTTTGTACTCAGACATGTTAAGCTTCCGCATGTGCTTTGATTGTATGCTATGATTGTTGGGTCATGAGACCCATGTTTGTAATATCTCGCTCCTCGGAGTCTAATGAGTAAATAGTCCAAGTTGTAGAGTCTTGTTGTGATGCCATGTTGTATTGCACATATTGAGCATATTGTGTGTATGATTGAAATGCTTGGTATGTGTGTGATCCGACAACCTAGTTGTTTATCCTTGGTAGCCTCTCTTATGGGGAAATGTAGTCTTGTGCTTCCATGAGCCATAGTAGTCCGTTATAGCCTGGTTCACCGGAGTCCTGCTAGCCCAGCACTACTGCTCCGGAACACTTGACTGGCCGACATGTGATTCACTTCGTTCCTGTGTCTGTCCCTTCGGGCAAATGTCACGCGGTGACATCCGGAGTCCTGCCTAGCCTGCTACAGCCCGGTTCACCGGAGTCCTGTTAGCCCAGTGCTACAACCCGGATTCACACGCTGCTGACCGACATGCTTGATGTTGATTCATTTATGCCTGTCCCCGTAAGTTAGTGCCACTTTGGGTTCACGACTAGTCATGTCGGCCCGGGTTCTCTGTCATATGGATGCTAGCGACACTATCATATACGTGAGCCAAAAGGCGCAAACGGTCCCGGGCCATGGTAAGGCGACACCCGTGGGAATACCGTGCATGAGTCCGCAAAGTGATATGAGGTGTTACCGGCTAGATCGATATGACTTGGAATCGGGGTCCTGACACCTTATCAGTGATAAAGATAGGTGAAGTAGCAAAAGCAGGGTCATATTTCATTCTAGCATTCAAAGATTTTTCTTTAAGCTTAGCTAATAATTTTGTAAGATCAGATCTATCATTGCAAGCTAAGAAGTCTCTAGCAGTTTCTTCATCCATAAGATAACCCTCAGGAACAACATGCAATTCATATCTAGGGGGAGAATCTTCATCGTCACTTTCATCAATATTATCAGTTTCAATAATTTCATTCTCTCTAGCCCTAGCAAGTTGTTAATCAAGAAATCCACCTAGTGGCACAGTAGTATCAGGCATAGAAGTAGTTTCATCAAAAGTATCATGCAAAGCAGAAGTGGCATCATCAATAACATGCGACCTATCGGAATCAATAGCATGTGTAGGTGTCGCAAGTTTACTCAAAACAGAAGGTGAATCAAGTGCAGAGCTACATGGCAGTTCCTTACCTCCCCTCATAGTTGAGGGAAAAATCTTGGTTCTTTGATCTTTCAAGTTCTTCATAATGATAAGCAGATATAAATCCCAAGTGACTCAAAGAATAGAGCTATGCTCCCCGGCAACGACGCCAGAAAATAGTCTTGATAACCCACAAGTATAGGGGATTGCAACAGTTTTCGAGGGTAGAGTATCAACCCAAATTTATTGAATCGACACAAGGGGAGACAAAGAATATTCTCAAGTATTAGCAGCTAAGTTGTCAATTCAACCACACATGGAAACTTAAAATCTGCAGCAAAGTATTTAGTAGCAAAGTAATATGATAGTAGTGGTAACGATAGCAATAGTAATATTTTTGGTTTTATAGTGATTGTAACAGTAGCAACAGAAAAGTAAATAAGCGAAGACCAATATAGGAAAAGCTCGTAGGCAATGGATCGGTGATGGAGAATTATGGCGGATGCGATCGATCATGCAACAGTTATAACCTAGGGTGACACAGAACTAGCTCCAGTTCATCAATGTAATGTAGGCATGTATTCCGAATATAGTCGTACGTGCTTATGGAAAAGAACTTGCATGACATCTTCTGTCCTACCCTCCCGTGGCAGCGGGGTCCTATTGGAAACTAAGGGATATTAAGGCCTCCTTTTAATAGAGTACGGGACCAAAGCATTAACACATAGTGAATACATGAACTCCTCAAACTACGGTCATCACCGGTAATGGTCCCGATTATTGTCACTTCGGGGTTAATGGATCATAACACATAATAGGTGACTATAGACTTGCAAGATAGGATCAAGAACTCACATATATTCATTGAAACATAATAGGTTCAGATCTGAAATCATGGCACTCGGGCCCTAGTAACAAGCATTAAGCATAGCAAAGTCATAGCAACATCAATCTCAGAACATAGTGGATACTAGGGATCAAACCCTAACAAAACTAACTCGATTACATGATAAATCTCATCCAACCCATCACCGTCCAGCAAGCCTACGATGGAATTACTCACGCACGGCAGTGAGCATCATGAAACTGGTGATGGAGGAAGGTTGATGATGACGATGGTGACGGATTCCCCTATCCAGAGCCCCCAACGAACTCCAGATCAGCCCTCCTAAGAGAGTTTAGGGCTTGGCAGCGGCTCCGTATCGTAAAACACGATGAATCCTTCTCTCTGATTTTTTTCTCCCCGAACACAAATATATGGAGTTGGAGTTGAGGTCGGTGGAGCATCAGGGGGCCCATGAAGCAGTGGGGCGCGCCCAGGGGGGTAGGCACGCCCTACCCTCATGGACAGGGTGTGGGCCCCCTGACGTGGATTCTTCTACCAGTATTTTTTATATATTCCAAAAATAATCTCCGTTGATTTTTAGGTCATTCCGAGAACTTTTATTTCTGCACAAAAATAACACCATGACAATTCTGCTGAAAACAGCGTCAATCCGGGTTAGTTCCATTCAAACCATGCAAGTTAGAGTCCAAAACAAGGGCAAAAGTGTTTGGAAAAGTAGATACGATGGAGGCATATCATGCTCCACCCAGACCAGGTCGTTAGTGTACACCACCGAGAGGTCCATGAACCTTCTGTGGGTGTCCACCACAGGACGCATGGTGAACTGCTGCTCGTCGTCGGTAGCCACCCGGAGTGCCAATAGAGCCGCGCATGATAACCTCTAAGAATTTCTCATGGTGGGTGTGCTTCTTGCAATGGTGGGGCACGATCAAAAGGTTGAAGAGACACAAGGGTTAAATGGCCACTTTAATAAATGGGGTCCAGCCGGTCTGTAATCGCAACATCTTGTCACAGTGTTCATAGCGAAGGATTCTAGTGCACGCTTGACAACAGCGCACCACACGCGTGGGCTTAAAGAGGCACCAAATGTATCGTCGGTGAGCCTGTTCCCGCGCTACCACGCTGTTTACCGCGCAAGCTTCCCGCCCGGCTAGTTTGGCCATGCGTCGACTAGAAGAGGGAAAAATCATGGGCGTTTATTGGCAAAAATCTTTGTAAAAACGAAGTGTGTGGAATGACTTCTATCATAAGTTTACCCATGGGTGATGAGGTCAAAGTTACATAGAAGGGTGATGATGGACACTCAAGTGCGTTAATTAATTCTGCGCTCTACAGTGCACACAGTGGAAGAAACCAACTGTGTGCAATAATGTCGAAGATCGCAGTCGAGTTAGCTGTACAGATCGTGTGCTGTGAGATCAAAAAGGTAAACTGATCCGAGAATGGTTAATAAAAGCTAAGACCATTACATATTAAGGTCAAAATACTGTTAGCAATACACGAGTCTCATATGATGCCATTTCTACGATTATACCGCAAAAGCTCGAAATGTTACAAGGTTCAAATTCCAGAGTTATATGGCTCAAATTCGAAGATTACATGGTTCAAACTAATATTAGAAATGAAATTCAGCTCATCAGCTGCAAACGCTCGCGTTGATCCACTGAACATGGATACTAGAGAGGTTCAAACTAATATCACCACTTCTAAGTCTGGTTTCAAAACCTTACAATTTTTGCAAAGGTGTCAGCCATTGTGAAGCCATGTATGGGGTTGACACGATGACTTTTGATTACTCTGTCATCTAAAGTTCCAAAATGAGATTCAGCATTTTTGGAGCCTACTCCATTCTGCTGCAGGTGCCGGCGCTGATCAACAAACCATTCATTTTTGCGAAATAAATGTAGGGCAAACCTCATTTCCTTCAGCCCCCTTGCTCTGAGAACAAAGAACATGGCGAATATAATCTCCGGTAAGGTTCCTCGGTGGGAGTTCAAAGTAATTTGTGAGAGATGCAGATCTAGGCATTCGACGTGATTGTTATATTGTATCACATTATCCACCACTGGGCCTAATCTTATCTGCAAAAGAAGAAAACATGTTAGTGCCTACATGCAGTTTTGAACATTACTACAGGCCTATTTGGTTTGCAGGATTTGTAAAATGCACTAACATGCCATCTTCGATCTGACATGATTAGCATGGGCATTTGATTACATTCTAGAAAAATGTAGCCTTCTTCACAAGACGTTGGAGTGGATGAAAAGTTCCCTAAGAAAACTTGAACTCCCTTATGGTTAACATTTAACAGAAAAGGATCATCACCTCGATATATAGCTTCTCCAGGCACGGAAAGCATCTCAGGAAACTGACAACTTGCTCCAGGTTGGGGCGGATAGATTCTAGTGCCAAGACCTTCATTGTGCGCAGTTTCGGGGTCAAGCTTGTCAGAATCATTTTATGAATGAAAGATGAACAAACATCTTCAAAATTAGAAATAATGTTAATTTGTAGAAGGAGAGGTAGAAGGCGGCTGTTGTACCTGAACGGGTGTGGATCCAATAACAAGTTCATAGTATTTGTGACACGAGTAGCCCACCACTATCAATTTCGGCGTAGAAATGACATTGATTCTTGTTGGACCTTCTTGATCAATTACAAGTAATCTCTCAAGTGCAGGTGTGTCCTCAATGACCATACCGTGGTACACATCTTGTGATGTCTTCCTGCCGCACCAGCAACACACATAAATAGTCCGAAGAGTCATGGAGGTGATGTGGAAGGTACTCAACCCATTGATCGCCTGAAGATGAAGGTACTCAAGTGCAGTATAGCCACGGAGCAGGTGCTCCATGTAAACGTTTGAGAGGCAGACGGCGACGAGCTCGAGGTGCTTCAGTCGTGGTAGAATAAGAGCGGGCGCATCATTAAGGGGGGATGGCAGTTCCTGAACTTGGCGACGCACAGCGTGGGCACGAGGCGGAGTGCGGACGTTGGCCGCATATGCCCATGATCAAAAGTGAGCTCCTCGAGCTGATCTTGGGCGGGGGATCGGAACCAGTCGTCAAGCTTAGCTCGGGCCTTGCCATTGGAACGAAACTTGCCCATTCTAAGGCCTTTGGTTGGGTCAAGGTGACTACCGAGGATCTTTGAGAACGCATCCAAGCTTTTGCGATAGCCATGGAAGAGCTCGTGGGTGTCGATGAGGTCGAGAGGGCTGAAGTTCCATAGGGGGTGCCACCACCGGGAAATGATGGTTGTCCGCGCCCCATATTTGATTGGGAGGAGGGAGATGATGACTCTCAACATATCATCGGGGAGGCTGTTGATGAAGTCTAGGCCTGCTGGAGTCGCTTGCAGTTCTAGCTCGCCCCACCTCCGCTTGTTGCCAGCCCCGTTCTCCACCTCTGGAGTCTCCTTGTCAGCGGCGCTTTCTGATAGAAATGGGAGTACAGGGAATATTTAGTTATAACAGGGCAATACAAAAGTGTATTGGTAACTAGAAGTTATTAGGTAGGAATACAGTAAGAAAAGGGAATAACAATTGGTTGCTTAAATACTACACAATTCACTTGACATTGCTGGGCAAGTCAACATGCAGATAGTTGAAAAGAAAACTTACTTCGAACAAAGTCTGGACGGATGATTTTGTCGGGGAAGTTAGCATATATCTCATGACCAGGGCCTTTTATGTGCAGTGCAATTTTATTGCCAGCTTTCAGTACATAAAACTTTGCAATTTCTTTCCAAAAGCCAGTGCCAAAATAGGAGTCACCACGTTCATCAAGTCTTACAGTAGCAACGATTGTAAATCCAGTGTTTGTGTGCAGTATGACATCCTTGGAGCCTTCATCTATGTAAAGGGAAAAATTGCGCACTACATAATCTATTGCATAGCAAGGGATGTTCTGTAGAAAATGGTAGGATTGTTAAAGAAAATATGGTAACATGCAAATATGGGCCTTAATTGAAAGAACTGTACAACAGTTGAAATCGAAGGACAAAAATCTATAATTAAACAGATAGGGTAAACATGATGTCATGGAAATATGAGAGTAATCGAAAGAACAATACATCATTAATTTGCCTAATATAGATAGAAGAGGGAAAAAAATCCCCTTTGACGTATATGGTGCATGTGGCACCTTCTATCCAAATGTAGCAATATTTAGAATATGTTCAGGAAAGTAGGCCATGCCAACTGATTTAGGGTGAGATTGAACATACCGCATGCGTTCTCAAGTTATCTGGTATGGTGAGATGGAATCTCTTGCGGAGGTCGCAAAGTCCTGAAGTGTCGGCGCACTGTACATTCTATGAATGAAAGAAAACCTCAAATCAGCTCAAATAAAAATGAATTCACGGCGATTTCCGCTGGGTGATTAAAGAAGGCAGATGAACTGGGATAAGCGATGAGATAATATCTCATCAAATTAGTTACCTTGTCATCCATGAGAAAGAACCCTCAGTACGACAGATTCCCAACCGCGATAGGTTGTGCCATGGCATGGCATAGGCAAGCGGAAGTGACAAAATGCGGTGGGCTTTGCCGGCAGCCTGGTGGCGGTGGCAGGCGTCGAGATAAGTGTTTGCCACCACGGTAGGCGGTGCCATGGCATAGGCACAGAGGAGCTTGTGCAGGTGTGAACATGGAACGTACCAGAGGGGCCGAGGGGGTGGCGGGCGGGGTAAGGGTTTTTGTGACGTGGGGATGGTGAGGGTTTTCTTTTTTCTTTTTTGAATTGGGTGCTGAGGGTTTTCTGTGCCACAAAGAATTTTGGGGGCGACGGTTTGCTAGAGCGAACCATGTATGATTGACGCAACAGACAAAATGAAAGTCATTGCACACGGTTCCAATTTTGGGAACTGTGTGTGATTGACGTACTACCTTCGTCCTGGTTTATTGGTCCCCCTTTGTAATTTTTACCAAATGTTGACCAAATATTTAACATACTCAGACATAGATAATAAACGTACACGTACATAAGCATAGTTCAACCATAAGTACATAGTTCAACCGCATTAAGCATACTCAAGTGTACATAGTTTGATCCATCCCACATCTCATCTCACATGCGGCCGACACGATCCTGAAGCTTCTCCAGGTACTCGGTGTACGCGCCGTGCACCACCCTGCGACAATGCTTCTGCTTGAAGCAGCCAACTGCCCATCCTCTTGCATGCTCCAGAACACTTAGATACGCGTCATGAAGCTTCTGATTGCAAAATGGGCATCCATAGCCGCCGTTCCAGGTCCTAATACGCCTGTTAAGCATTCCCGCATAAAGCTCCCTCAGGATTTGCCTATTGTATCTCCTCTGGCCATCTTCATCCTCGCTGTCCACATCATCAGATCAATGATTACAAGCCGTGAAGTGGGATAAGGAATTTATGGCTATTTATTTATACATATCCAGAGATTATGGTTCAATTCTTAAGCACAGTTGTCTATGTATAGACCAATCTTGAAGAAAATAATGGCACAAACATATGTAGGTCATTCAAAATCAATTGTCAAGCCCTGGCTAGGAATTATTAGCAAGAACACTAACCCCAGTCAGATTACTAGCAGAAATAATTTGCACAGATATAAGAACTAATCACTTATCACCTGTACCATTCAAACAATCAATAGACTACATGGATCTAACGAAACTTACTCAGATTTTATGGATTGGGAGAACATAACCATATGATTTCTATTCCAAAAAAAAGGGGGAGGCAGGAGTAACCAGAGAAACCCTATGATCTATTTGACACATAAATGGGTATAGATGACTAACCAGCTGTCCGTCGTCGTCGGAGTCGTCGCCAGAGTGGTCGTCAGAGTCGGTGCGGAACTCCGCCTCCGGCTGCGGAAGCTCGACACCATCGACGATGCCAGGGTGCAGCGATAACTTGCCGGCAGTGACGGCAACCTCTGTCTCCATCTCCACGCCGTGCTCCGGTGCTTTAACAGCCCCGGCGTCGCCGCTCCCTCCGATGGGGCGCCTCGGCGGCATCCTCATACACTGATGGCTTTGAGGACTGAGAGCGGCGTCGAGGATGCAAGCGGAGAGAGACGATTGTGTGTGTAGCGAGGATGGGGGTTGCGGTCGCTCGGGCGCACCATTAATATGGAGTAGTGGGAGTTGTGGGAGAGAGGCGGGCGACGGTCCAACTGATGGCTCGCCTCCCGGTGAGCCTGCGCACCGGACTGCTGGCATGCCTATGAAAGTTTCACACAGCTACTTGCACGCCTCCCGATGACACTGTGCAGGGAGCACGCCTCCGTCTCACACACCTGCACGCATGCCTTCCCGTCTTCCTACGCGGCGGACTGCTCGCATGCGTACCGTCAACTCACGCCTGTTTGCATGGCATACGGGTCACGGCGGCATGTATATTGTTTTTCTATTTGGATGATTAATGCTGCTGCTTTATTGCTTAACCAAAGCATGGCACGTATCCATTGTTGGTCTAAAGCTCATGGTTCGAATAAATAATCCATTTGGGATATTGGTTCCCAATTATTAATAATCTCCCGTCTGTAATTAGATAAAGATTACATCAAAACTAGTCTCAAATTTGACAAAAAAAGTACAATGCCACTTTGTATTGGTGTCCATATGAGAACACGATAAGTTTCATGAACTTCAAATAAGTTTTGGATGTACTAGAGTTTAAAAATCAAGATTCTCAATGTTTGAAATTTGTTGCACGGGGAGTAAGCATGCACCCAGTGAGAGACATGTGTTTCTGCAATCCATTTAGGTGCACTGTCACGTGTGCATGTAGCTCAAATTTGACTTTTGCACATTATACCTGTAGAAAATCAATCAATCTATGTACTAAAACGTCTTAATGATCTCTGTGATTTTTTTGAAATTAAAACGTCGCTCCTTCGGTAACATATATGTTCACCGCTGGATAATTAATTTAACATGCATTATAGTTGCGGTGGATTCGCGGTGTGTGTGTGTGGGTGTGTGCGTCTGGGGGTGGCGGGTGGCTCGTAGTACACTACGAGTTGTGAGCCACCGTGTGGGTTGGCCATTTTGTTATGTAGGCCGGTGCCACATCAGAGTCGTGAAATCATATTTAAAATATCACACAACCCTTTCATACATAAATGTTTTGGCCACATGCAGTCAATGGTTGTCCTACACGACACTCGATACTCGCGTGTGACGCTTTCTGTGGGCCCGCCAGGTCGTCGTCTATCACTTTGACGAACAGCCGGCAGTGAGGTTAATTTGACTAGCAAGGTAGAATCTTTTTTGTTTCTGTTATGGTGGTATATAGTACGCGTCGAAGAGGTGGGAGGGGACTAGCATATATACTATACGTACGCGTCCGTGAACAAGTACACCTCACTCAGTGTCGGGACTTTTTGGTTTCCGAGGCACGTGCCACATCAAAATTGTGAAAGTGGCTATTCAAACATCACACAACACCTTTTTGGGCCACATGCATATCCTAGCTAGGACACTCACGTGTGACACTTCCATCTCTGGGACCGCGAGGCCATCGTCGATGCATGCATGCATCACTTTGACCTACATCGGGAGAGGTTAATTAATTTCACCATCGATGAGGATTCTTTTGGGTTGTACATATATTACGGTAGGAGCATATAGTATGCAATGAAGAGGGGGGAAGGGGACCATCATATGTAGTACGCTTGATGAACCTCACTCTGTGTGGGTGCATGGTTTACGGTTTTTGAGGCATGTGGCACATCAAAGTTGTGCATTTTAGGAATTCAACATATATATGTTTGGCCCACATGCAAAGCGGTGGTGGTTATTCTCTTGCACCCACTTAAGTGGTTATCAGCGATATCGATGCTTTCCATCTGTGGGCCCGCTTGGTCCATCACTACTTTTTTCCTGACAACAAGAGAGGTTAATTTGACTTAGGAGGGGATTATTATTTTTGCTTTGGGATGACATGCATGATACAGTTTGAGCACACACACATGCATGTGTACGCATGAATCCCTCCCATCGAGTCGAAGTGGCTAGTACAACGACACATCATGAACCGATCTCGCTCTGTGTGGGGAGCTAATGTACGATTTTTGATGCACGCGCCGCATCATTGTTGTGTATTCAAACATGCATGCACGCATCACCTCAACACATATGCATGTAGTGGTTGTCGTACACTCCCTCGCGTGGTTATCGGCGACAAGCCTATATATTCGTGGGCCCACGTAGACATTGATATGTCCATTTTGCATCATGCTTTTATATCGATATTTATTGCATTCTGGGCTGTTAATACACATTATGTCACAATACTTATGCCTTTTCTCTCCTATTTTACAAGGTTTACATGAAGAGGGAGAATGCCCACAGCTGGAATCCTGGGCTGGAAAGGAGCAAATATTAGAGACCTATTCTGCACAACTCCAAAAGTCTTAAAACTCCATGAAAGTCAGTTTGGAATATATTAAAAATATTGGGCGACGAAAGCACCAGAGGGGAGCCACCCACTGTCCACGAGGGTGGAGGGCGCGCCCCCTACCTCGTGGGCCACCTAGAAGCCCCCCGATGCCCATCTTCTGGTATAAGGTGTCTTTTGCCCTATAAAAAATCATAAGGAAGCTTTCGGGACGAAGCACCGCCGTCTCGAGGCGGAACCTTGGTGGAACCAATCTAGGGCTCCGGTGGAGCTGTTCTGCCGGGGAAACATCCCTCCGGGAGGGGGAAATTGTCACCATCGTCATCACAATCGATCCTCTCATCGGGAGGGGGTCAATCTCCATCAACATCTTCACCAGCACCATCTCCTCTCAAACCCTAGTTCATCTCTTGTATCAGATCTTTGTCTCAAAACCTCAGATTGGTACCTGCGGCTTGCTAGTACTGTTGATTACTCCTTGTAGTCGATGCTAGCTGGTTTATTTGGTGGAAGATTATATGTTAATATCCTTTATGCACATTAATACCCCTCTGATTATGAACATGAATATGATTTGTGAGTAGTTACGTTTGTTCCTGAGGACATGGGAGAAGTCTTGTTATAAGTAGTCATGTGAATTTGGTATCTGTTCGATATTTTGATGAGATGTATGTTGTCTTTCCTCTAGTGGTGTTATGTGAACATTGACTACATGACACTTCACCATTGTTTGGGCCTAGGGGAAGGCATTGGGAAGTAATAAGTAGATGATGGGTTGCTAGAGTGACAGAAGCTTAAACCCTAGTTTATGCATTGCTTCGTAAGGGGCTGATTTGGATCCATATGTTTCATGCTATGGTTAGGTTTACCTTAATTCTTCTTTCATAGTTGTGGATGCTTGCGAGGGGGGTTAATCATAAATGGGATGCTTGTCCAAGGAAGGGCAGTACCGAAGCACCAGTCCACCCACATAACAAACTATCAAAGTAACAAACACGAATCATATGAGCATGATGAAAACTAGCTTGATGATAATTCCCATGTGTCCTCGGGAGTGCTTTCCTTTATATAAGAGTTTGTCCAGGCTTGTCCTTTGCTAAAAAAGGATTGGGCCACCTTGCTGCACCTTGTTTACTTTTGTTACTTGTTACCCATTACAAATTACCTTATCACAAAACTATCTGTTACAGATAATTTAAGTGCTTGCAGAGAATGCCTTACTGAAAACTGCTTGTCATTTCCTTCTGCTCCTCGTTGGGTTCGACAGTCTTACGTATCGAAAGGACTATAATAGACCCCGTATACTTGTGGGTCATCAAGACTCTTTTCTGGCGCCGTTGCCGAGGAGTGAAGCGCCTTTGGTAGGTGGAATTTGGTAAGGAAAAATTTATATAGTGTGCTGAAATTTACTATCACTTGTTACTATGGAAAATAATCTTTTGAGGGGCTTGTTCGGGGTATCTTCACCCCGACCAGTAGAGCAAAGAGTTGCTCCTCAACCTACTGAAAATGTTTACTTTGAAATTCGTTCGGGTTTGATAGAGAAACTGCTAGCTAATCCTTTTACAGGAGATGGAACATTACATCCCGATATGCACCTAATCTATCTGGATGAAGTTTGTGGATTATTTAACTTGCAGGTATGCCCAAGGATGTTATCAAGAAGAAGGTATTCCCTTTAGCTTTGAAGGGAAAGCCATTGACATGGTTTAGGCTATGTGATGATATTGGACCGTGGAACTACAACCAATTGAAATTGGAATTTCATCAGAAATTTTATCCTATGCATCTGGTTCATCGCGATCATAATTATATATATAATTTTTGGCCTTGCGAAGGAGAAAGTATCGCTAAAGCTTGGGGGAGGCTGAATTCAATGTTATATTCATGCCCCAATCATGAGCTCTCAAGAGAAAAAATTATTCAAAATTTTTATTCTCGGCTTTCTCTCAATAATCGCTCCATGCTCGATACTTCTTGTACTGGTTCTTTTATGATGAAGACTATTGAATTTAGATGGGATTTATTGGAAAGAATTAAACACAACTCTGAACATTGGGAACTCGATGAAGGTAAGGAGTCAGGTATAACACCTAAGTTTGACTGTGTCAAATCTTTTATAGATACCGATGCTTTTCATGAATTTAGCACTAAATATGGACTTGACTCTGAGATAGAAGCTTCTTTGTGTGAATCATTTTCTACTCATGTTGATCTCCCTAAGGAGAAGTGGTTTAAATATCATCCTCCCATTTAGGTAAATGTAGTTGAACCTATGAAAGTTGAAGAAAAGACTATCACTTATAATGTTGATCCTACCGCTTATATTGAGAAACCACCTTTCCCTGTTAGAATAAAGGATCATACTAAAGCTTCAACTGTGGTTCATAAGAGTAATGCTAGAACACCTATACCCTCTGAGCAAATTAAAGTTGAACCTAGTATTGCTATGGTTAAGGATCTCTTGGTCGATAATATTGATGGGCATGTTATTTACTTCTGTGATTAAGCTGCTAGAATTGCTAGACCCGATACTAAAAATAAACATAGACTTGTTGTTGGCATGCCTGTTGTTTCTGCAAAAATAGGAGATCAATGTTATCATGGCTTATATGATATGGGTACTAGTGTTAGTGAAATACCTTACACTTTATATAAAGAAAGTATGCATGATATGGCACCTGCTGAGATAGAAGGTGTTGATGTTACTATTAAGCTTGCCAATAGAGATACTATTTCACCAGTTGGGATTGTTAGAGATGTTGATGTCTTGTGTGGGAAAATTAAATATCCTACTGATTTTCTTGTTCTTTCTTCCCCACAAGATGACTTTTGTCCCATTATATTTGGTAGACCTTTCTTGAATACTGTTAATGCTAAGATAGACTGCAAAAAGGAAATTGTTACTGTTGGTTTAGGGGATATGTCTAATGATTTCAATTTTGCTAAATTTCATAGACAACCCCATGATAAAGAATTGCCTAGTAAAGTTGAAATTATTGGTCTTGCTTCTATTGCCGTGCCTCCTAATGATCCTTTAGAACAATATTTGCTAGACCATGAAAATGATATGTTTATGAATGAAAGAGGGGAAATAGATGAAGTATTCTTTAAACAGGGACCTATTTTGAAACACAACTTGCCTGTTGAAATTCTAGGGGATCCTCCTTCACCCAAGGGTGATCCCATGTTTGATCTTAAACCATTACCTCATACTCTTAAATATGCTTATCTTGATGAAAAGAAGATATATCCTGTTATTATTATTGCCAACCTTTCAGAGCAGGAAGAAGAGAAATTATTGAAAACTCTGAAGAAGCACCATGCTACTATTCGATATACTCTTGATGATCTTAAGGGCATTAGTCCCAATCTATGCCAGCACAAAATAAAATTGGAGAAAGACGCTAAACTGGTTGTTGATCACCAACGACGGTTAAATCCTAAGATGAAAGAAGTGGTAAGAAATGAAATACTAAAGCTTCTGGAGGCAGGTATAATTTATCCTATTGCTGATAGTCAGTGGGTAAGTCTTGTCCATTGTGTCCCTAAGAAGGGAGGTATTACTGTTGTTCCTAATGATAAAGACGAATTGATCCCACAAAGAATTGTTAGAGGTTATAGAATGGTAATTGATTTCCGCAAATTAAATAAAGCTAATAGAAAGGATCATAACCCTTTACCTTTTATTGATCAAATGCTAGAAAGATTATCCAAACATACACATTTTTGCTTTCTAGACGGTTATTCTGGTTTCTCTCAAATACCTGTGTCGAAAGAGGATCAGGAAAAGACCACTTTTACTTGCCCTTTCGGTACCTTTGCTTATAGATGTATGCCTTTTGGTTTATATAATACACCTGCTACCTTTTAAAGATGTATGACTACTATATTCTCTGACTTTTGTGAAAAGATTGTTGAGGTTTTCATGGATGATTTCTCCATGTATGGAACTTCTTTAGATGATTGCTTAAGCAACCTTGATCGAGTTTTGTAGAGATGTGAAGAAACTACTCTTGTCTTGAATTGGGAGAAGTGCCACTTTATGGTTAATGAATGTATTGTCTTGGGGCATAAAATCTTTTAAAGAGGTATTGAAGTTGATAAAGCTAAAGTTGATGCTATTGAAAAGATGCCGTGTCCTAAGGACATTAAAGGTATAAGAAGTTTCCTTTGTCATGCCAGTTTTTATAGGAGGTTCATTAAAGACTTCTGAAAAATTTCTAGGCCTCTGACTAATATCTTACAAAAAGATGTTCCTTTTGTCTTTGATGATGATTGTGTAGAAGTATTTGAAATACTTAAGAAAGCCTTGATTTCTGAACCTATTGTTCAGCCACCTGATTGGAATTTACCCTTTGAAATTATGTGTGATGCTAATGATTATGCTATAGGTGCTGTTCTAGGACAAAGAGTTGATAAGAAATTAAATGTTATCCAATATGCTAGTAAAACTTTAGACAGTGCCAAGAGAAATTTTGCTACTACTGAAAAAGAATTTTTAGCAGTTGTATTTGCTTGTAATAAGTTCAGACCTTATATTGTTGATTGTAAAGTAACTGTTCACACTGATCATGCTGCTATTAAATACCTTATGGAAAAGAAAGATGCTAAACCTAGACTTATTAGATGGGTTCTCTTGCTACAAGAATTTGATTTGCATATCATTGATAGGAAGGGAGCTGAGAACCCCGTTGTAGACAACTTGTGTAGGTTAGGAAATGTTCTTGATGACCCACTCCCTATTGATGATAGTTTTCCCGATGAACAATTAGCTGTCATGAATGCTTCTCGTACTGCTCCATGATATGCTGATTATGCTAATTACATTGTTGCTAAATTTATACCACCTAGTTTCACATACCAGCAAAAGAAAACGTTTTTCTATGATTTGATATATTACTTTTGGGATGACCCACACCTTTATAAAGAAGGAGTAGATGGTGTTATTAGACGTTGTGTACTTGAGCACGAACAGGAACAGATCCTACGCAAGTGTCACTCCGAGGCTTATGGGGGACACCATGCTGGAGATAGAACTGCACATAAGGTATTGCAATCCGGTTTTTATTGGCCTACTATTTTCAAAGATGCCCGTAAGTTTGTCTTGTCCTGTGATGAATGTCAAAGAATTGGTAATATTAGTAGACGTCAAGAAATTCCTATGAACTATTCACTTGTTATTGAACCATTTGGTTTTTGGGGCTTTGATTATATGGGACCGTTTCCTTCCTCTAATGGGTATACACATATTTTAGTTGCTGTTGATTACGTTACTAAGTGTTCCAACTAGTGCTGATCATAACACCTCTATTAAGATGCTTAAAGAAGTTATTTTTCCGAGGTTTGGAGTCCCTAGATACTTAATGATTGATGGTGCACTGGTGCATGTCGGTCCTAAACAAACGGTTTTAACCCCTTTCTGCGATGACATTTGGAACTGTCGCCAAGTAAGTGTGGGCGATAGGGGGGTCCTTCCCACACGACCCAGAAACCATCGGGGATATGCCCTCCTGGCACACACGTTTGGCAAAATGAGGTCATGTGCGACTAGCGAGCGCTCAAATACAGAAATACGTACAGTAGAGCTAAAAAATACAATTATATGGCGAAATTGTTTTCGGCCACAAGTACATCCCACATAGCCAGTCCCCGCTAAATGTTTTTGTTCGTATGTACATCCCACACAGTCGCTCCAAGGAAAATGTTTCCGTTCATAGGTACATTACACACAATTTTTCCTGTTAAATCGTTTGCGTTATTGAATGTATCACACACGGTCCGTAGAAGAAACTGTGTGGCAAAGGTTGTCCATCACACATAGTTTTTATGTGGTAAACGTTTGCACAAGGTGGCCTAACACAAGCAGTTTTCAAGAGAAAGTTGTGTGTGATTGTTCATTGATCCAACATGGTTTATTCCTAGAAACCGTTTGCGTTGCCTGAGGTCATCGCCCACGGTATTTTTTCAACAACCGTTTGGAATAGCAAAACCCAATTAGCAGGCTAATTTGCCATTAGTAGGCTAATTATCCGATTATTCATAGTCCATTTATTAATCTAATTGACATTTCATATTAAGCACACAATATATTTCATTTGCATATTAAGGAAGCATAATTTCATAATTGAAATACATCAGAGTACAACATGATATAGCTTTAGCACCCAGCTACCCCATTACACAACTGCACCAGCAACAAGTTCCACCTGCAACATGTAGAACCTTTTGAAATTAGCATCATAGACGGTATATAGACAGATGCATCTCATCTAGAAAACTGCTGAAGTAGAAGGCGAATATTGAGCGTTCATTCGTGTTGAAGGTCTTTGCAACTTTAGGCCAGTGCCTGTGGATGATTGACCGTCCGTCCTTCATCCTCTTCAGGAACACTTCAATATTGAACCGTGGGTGTTGTATGAATACCTTCGTTGCCTCCTAACTATAGAGGTGGTTTGAGAGGTAATCATCAGTGAACTGCTTTGGAAAGGACTGAAAACAAGGATGTGCATAAATATCTTCTCTATATTGGAAATGGGGCAAAGGAATAAAAAACGGCAAGGTATAATAGTTAGTACCATCTTGTAGTGAATTGATGTCTTCTTTATTGTGCAGACAAAGATCTTATTGTTTTTTGTTGCTAATTCCTTTATCCTAACAATCTTTCTGAGTTTCTTGATTTGATTGATATTCATGGACAACTCATTTCCTCATATGCAAAAAGGGTCGAATAGTGGGTCAAAACCTCTGACAGCAGGACCTACATGTGCAAGACCAAATTGTTAAAAACCAAAATATTAGAATGGTTCCTGCAATTGCACAATAATGTGCTATTAGAGAACATACTATGCACGTGCTAACCTCGATTGTAAACCTCAGTGCTTCCCATTGTTTCCCTGCAACACATATAAGGTAGTTAGTCATCAGGTTAAGTAAGGGTTAGCATGCTATCAGTAAAATATGTTGATGAAAAATAAGCACACTGAAAATTCATTAGATTAATTCAAGCCACATGGAAAACCATTTACCCAAACCAAGTATGATTAAGAACTAGGAAATATAGCACTTGTATATGTTTCTCATGTATTAGGTGCAGCCAAATTCGAGTTATTCCTCACCTGCACAACAATACAAAATTCTACGCACGACAATTGGACATCGCATTGCAGAATTGAACCAAGCAGTTAAATAAACACCACAACAAATGAACCAAATATTAACTGATCACCACATTGCACAATATAACATACTCCTAATAGAAGATCAGACAGTTAACCAAACAGTTAAATACAACCAATTGTAGCAATTGTATTTGTTTCTCATGTATTTACTACAGCCAAATTCCATTTATTCCTCACATGGTATAAAATAACAGAGTGCACCCACAACTTGAACATCGCATTGTAGAATTGAACCAAACAGTTAACTAAACACCAGAACACAAATGAACCAAACGTTAACTGAGCAGCACATGGCACAATGTATAACCAAACCAAGCATGCTTGACAACTTGGAAATATAGCAACTATATTCGTTTCTCATGTATTTTGTAAGGATAAATTCGATTTATTTCTCACATAGAAGACAATACAAAATTGTAGCCTGAAGAATTGAACATCACATTTGCAGAATTGAACCAAACAGTTAACTGAAGACGACAACTAATTAACAAAACAGTTAATAAGTGAGCACCACACTACACGACATATAGAACATATACACTAGAGCAACAGATTGCATGGTAAAATTAGATAGCACAGTTCACTAGAATTTGTGAAGGAAAGGCAGGAGCAACACACACAACGGGTAAACCGAGCATGCTTAACCGACGTAGCTAGCAAATGGCACGGTGCTCCTCAAAGATCAGGGGTCGACACGAATGGTAGACACAGCGACCTCATCCGCGCGTGCGGCCGCGATTTTCTTCTCCACTGCCAAATTCTCCTTGAGATCCCGGCTATACTGCATGCGCCATGGCTTAGGGCGGTGCTTATTTGGTGGAGGGGTCAGTGATTTGGGTGGAAGGTGTCGCTCTCGCGCCGGTGGTCGGGGCATGTGGGATGTGGAAGGAGGAGGAGGATGGGGGTCGGGTGTGGATTACCTGCCTGGATAGACGAGGCCGAGCAGCGTGAAGGAGGGTCACCGACGAGGAGGCGGCGCTGCAAGCAAGGAGTGAAGGTTTAAACTTGGAATGGAAGGCAGAAAGAGGGGAAATGTGGCTTTTGGTAAGGGGGAGGGGCGGGGAGGTAGATATTTCTGCGGAAGCCGAAAATTTGGAATCGCTTCAGCCAAAAAACTGGCACCCAAAGTGTCATCAGACACGGTCCCTTATTTAGAACCGTGTACGATATGTGGACATCACAAACAATTCAGATAGCTTCACCTGTGTGTGATGAGTTTGAACATCAAAAGTTCTGGTTCGAATTTCCATGGTTACAGTGGTCATCCACTCCATTGCATAATTTGGGTACACAAAGGAGACTACAACACACCTACACTTGTTAATCGAGCAAGTTCAACAATTAAACAAAGCTAGCTAACCTAAACATTACTCTAACAAATTAAAGACCGGCGCTCTTAATTAAACAAAACAAAGAGTACTACTACGGCTTGTGCTCGTCGATCTCCGCCGCCGCCTCCATGTCTAGCTCGCGCCTGATGGTCTCCTGGGGAAGGGGCTCCATGGCATCCATCGCACCATACACGGCAAGCATCTCGCCATCCGCGTCTACCATCTCTTTGGAAAAGGCCGCCACGAGTTGGGCATGGGCAGACGCAATCTGGGCTTGGACGGGCTCCGTCGTCACAAGGTATGCGGCGGAGGAACGGACGGCTGCTCGAATGCTCTCGGCGATTTCCAGTTCTTCGTCCGTGGGTTGCCAACCATTGTTGGAGAAGCTTTGTTTGATTTGTGCGATGACCACCAGGAGCTGGGCATGGGCGGCCTCGACATGGTCGTGGGTGGCCTCCATCAGGGCTAAGGCCGCCGCTGCGGAATGGCCGCTAATGTGCCGCTCTCGCCAGTTGCTATCCCAAAGGCATATGTTGCTGCCGCCACCTGAGAAGCAACATCGGCCGTTTGGGCTGCCTTTGCCGCCCGGTCGCAGATTGCGGACGCGCTCAAGCACCTTGTTAGCACACGGATGGAGGCTACGGCCGCGCTCTTGCCGGAGTGGGCCATCGTAGTTGCCTTCACGACGTGGGTCCACGTGCCCATCTGATACGTCCATTTTGCATCATGCACATTATGTCATATTACATATGCCTTTTCTCTGTTATTTTACAAGGTTTACATGAAGAGGGAGAATGCCGACAGCTGGAATTCTGGGCTGGAATAGGAGCAAATATTAGAGACCTATTCTGCAGAACTCCAAAAGTCCTGAAACTCCACAAAAGTCAGTTTTGGAATATAGTAAAAATATTGGGCGCAGAAAGCACCAGAGGGAAGCCAGCCACTATCCACGAGGGTGGGGGCATGCACTACCCCCCTAGGCGCGCACCCCTGCCTCGTGGGCCACCTGGCAGGCCGCCGATGCCCATCTTCTGGGAATAAGGTGTCTTTCGCCCTGGAAAAAATCAGAAGGAAGCTTTCGGGACGAAGTGCCGCCGTCTCGAGGCGGAACCTTGGGGGAACCAATCTAGGGCTCTGACGGAGCTATTTTGCCGGGAGAGCATCCCTCTGGCAGGGGGAAATCGTCACCATCGTCATCACCATCAATCCTCTCATCGGGAGGGGGTCAATCTCCATCAACATATTCACCAGCACCATCTCCCCTCAAACCCTAGTTCATCTCTTGTATCCGATCTTTGTCTCATAACCTCAGATTGGTACCTATGGGTTGCTAGTAGTGTTGATTACTCCTTGTAGTTGATGCTAGTTAGTTTATTCAATGGAAGACTATATGTTCAGATCCTTTATGCATATTAATACCCCTCTGATTATGAACATGAATATGATTTGTGAGTAGTTACGTTTGTTCCTGAGGACATGGGAGAAGTCTTGCTATAAGTAGTCATGTGAATTTGGTATTTGTTCGATATTTTGATGAGATTTATGTTGTCTTTCCTCTAGTGGTGTTATGTGAACGTCGAGTACATGACACTTCACCATTGTTTGGGCCTAGGGGAAGGCATTGGGAAGTAATAAGTAAATGATGGGTTGCTAGAGTGACAGAAGCTTAAACCCTAGTTTATGCGTTGCTTCGTAAGGGGCTGATTTGGATCCATATGTTTCATGCCATGGTTAGGTTTACCTCAATTCTTCTTTCATAGTTGCAGATGCTTGCGAAGGGGGTTAATCATAGGTGGGATGCTTGTCCAAGGAAGGGCAGTAACCAAGCACCGGTTGTGACGCCCCGAGACCGTTGCGCCAGGTGTCTTCCATTTATTCGCTGTTGTTGCCTTGTCATTTGTTTGCATGTTGCATCTTGCCATGTCATCATGTGCATTGCATCATCATGTTTTCAAAACTTGCATCCGTCCCGGTCCCCTCGTTCTTTCCGTTGTCCGTTCTGAGGCCAGACACACTTGCACGCGCCCGCGGCACGTCCGAAATATTATTTATAAGTGGCCGCAAAATGTTTTCGGAGTGGGATGAGAGTTGGCGTGCGGTGTTGTTATGTTTTCAGTAGACCGCCGGCCAAGTTTCATCGCACTCGGAGTCCGTTTGACGCCCCAATGGATAACTATAGTGACATTATAGTCAGTCAAACGTCAGACATTTTCGGCCTCCGGAAACAGTCGTCGAGCCTCTCTCTCTTCTCTTGTCACAACCCACTTGTAGTCCATCTAGTCCCTCTCTGTCCGGAGCCGCACGATCGTGATCCATGGGTCCGAAAACACTCCAAAACCCCTCAAAACCCTAATCCTAGTCTCCTTTCCTATTTAAACCCCGTCCCCATCCATTTTTGGCAGCCTCCTAACCCCCTCCTTGTTTTCCGCCCCGCCCCAACCATTAGCGCCGCCGCTCCCCATCGTTTTCCATGCCGAGGCCCTCCTCCTCCGCCACTTGGCGCCGTCCTAGTGGCCAGCCGCCACCATGCGGACGCCCGCAGCCAACGGGAAGGTGCCGCGCGTCCTCCCCGCGCCCCACTTCGCCGTGGCCCTGCCAGGCCCATCGGAGGCCCGCCTCGGGCCGATCTGGGCCCGAGGCGCCTGCGTCCTGCACCACCGCCCGCCCACTCGTGCCGCCGCCCAGTTCACTGGCCTGAGCCATCGTCGACCGCTACACCAGCTCGTCCGCGCCTCCGCCAACCTTGCCGCTATGCCGCGCCAGCGAGCGCCACCGGAGCTCCACTGGATCCGCAACCAGGTGCTGCCACCATTTCCCCTGGCTGTTTGCCCTGCTCCTATCTCTCTCCTCTAACCCCTCTCTCTCTTCGTGGCCAGGGAGCCGAGCCGCCGTCGTCCCTTGTCGCCGGCCCCGTTGGCGCCGTCATCCGGCCGGATCCGGCTTCCCTAGTCCCGGATCTACTCGTTCCCGTCCTTCCCGCTTCGTCTCATCGTCAGAGTACGCAAGCCACCGCCGCTCGTCCCCATCGGGAGGAGGATGACGCCGTCCATGTCGCTGGCCGCGTCCCCGTGAGGCCTGGCCCAGCTCCACCTCAGCCCGCGACTGAGTAGCGTGCGTTGACCGGCCTAGCAACCGGCCTCTCCCCCGACTGGGCCTCAGCCCAAAGTGAGCAGCGCCCTTTGTTTTTTCCCTCCTCTTGGGTCCAGCCAGTTTCAGCCCATGTTGTGTTTTTTTCCTAAACGATTTTATCTATTATCCAGAGAACGCCAGTTTTACAGTAAAGTCCTCGTTCATGCATTTAATAATTCATCAACCGTGCATCGGATTAAAATAACTTATATATGAAGAATGCTTTGAATCTTGTCTAGTTTCATAATATCCAACTTTCAACCATGTTTGAAATGTTCAACTTGATGTTTGCATTAATTTGCTCATATGCCATGTTAAAATGCTTTATTTCATAACTAATTAACCGCAGCTTCATTTTAAATAAACTTTATATGTAAATGGGGTAGAAAAATGCCTAGTTTAACATGGTGGCATTACTTTGCATGTTTAACAACTAAAAAATTATGTTTAGGGCAGAACAATACCAAATCTAATATATGCACATGAGGAGTTTCCGGACTTGTTGTTTGTTGTTCCGACCTCATTTAAACTTGCCTAGATAGGTAGTTTTCATTTGCTTCACATCTTGCCATGTTAATCAACATTTAATATTGTTGGGTACATAAACAAGATTCGAACTAAATCACTTGTTGTGGTGTTTTGTCAATATGCAACTCGTTGCATATTGAGCTCCACTTAATTTGTAGGTTTGTTTGTGCATTTTGCCATGCCATGCCTCTTTAAACCGGACATGCATCAAACTTGGTTGTGCATCATGCCATTCTTATGTGGTGGTTGTTTTACTTTGTTGTTTGCTTCTTTCCGGTGTTGCTTCTTCAGGTTAGTTCCGATAACGTCGCGTTTGTGAGGATCCTATCGACTACGTCCGTTTGTATTCTTCATGGACTCGTTCTTCTTCCTTGCAGGATCTCAGGCAAGATGACCATACCCTTGAAATCACTTCTATCTTTGCTTGCTAGTTGCTCGCTCTATTGCTATGCCGCGATACCTACAACTTGCTATATCATGCCTCCCATATTGCCATGTCAAGCCTCTAACCCACATTTCCTAGCAAACCTTTGTTTGGATATGTTACCACTTTGCTCTGCCCCTCTTATAGCGTTGCTAGCTGCAAGTGAAGATTAAGTTTGTTCCATTTTGGAACATGGATATGTTGGGATATCACAATATATTTCATTTACTTTAATGCATCTATATACTTGGTAAAGGGTGGAAGGCTCGACCTTATGCCTGGTGTTTTGTTCCACTCTTGCCGCCCTAGTTTCCATCATATCGGTGTTATGTTCCTTGATTTTGTGTTCCTTACGCGGTTGGGTTATAATGGGAAAACCTTGACAGTTCGCCTTGAACAAAACTCCTCCAGCAAGGCCCAACCTTGGTTTTACATTTGCCTCATGTAGCCTTTTTTCCCTTGGGTTTCCGGAGCCTGAGGGTCATCTTTATTTTAAATTATGTTTGCATTAATTTGCTCATATGCCATGTTAAAATGCTTTATTTCATAACTAATTAATCGTAGCTCCATTTTAAATAAACTTTATATGTAAATGGGGTAGAAAAATGCCTAGTTTAACATGGTGCCATTACTTTGCATGTTTAACAACTCTAAAATTATGTTTAGGGCAGAACAGTACCAAATCTAATATATGCACATGAGGAGTTTCCGGACTTGTTGTTTGTTGTTCCGGCCTCATTTAAACTTGCCTAGATAGGTAGTTTTCATTTGCTTCACCTCTTGCCATGTTAATAAACATTTAATATTGTTGGGTACATAAACGAGATTCGAACTAAATCACTTGTTGTGGTGTTTCGTCAATATGCAACTCGTTGCATATTGAGCTCCACTTAATTTGTAGGTTTGTTTGTGCATTTTGTCATGCCATGCCTCTTTAAACCGGACATGCATCATACTTGGTTGTGCATCATGCCATGTTTATGTGGTGGTTGTTTTACTTTGTTGTTTGCTTCTTTCCGGTGTTGCTTCTTTGGGTCAGTTCAATAACGTCGCATTTGTGAGGATCCGTTCGACTACATCCGTTTGTATTCTTCATGGAGTCGTTCTTCTTGCTTGCAGGATCTCAGGCAAGATGACCATACCCTCGAAATCACTTCTATCTTTGCTTGCTAGTTGCTCACACTATTGCTATGCTGCGATACCTACCACTTGCTATATCATGACTCCCAGATTGCCATGTCAAGCCTCTAACCCACCTTTCCCAGCAAACCTTTGCTTGGCTATGTTACCACTTTGCTCAGCCTCTCTTATAGCGTTGCTAGTTGCAGGTGAAGATTAAGTTTGTTCCATGTTGGAACATGGATATGTTGGGATACCACAATATATTTTATTTACTTTAATGCATCTATATACTTGGTAAAGGGTGGAAGGTTCGGCCTTATGCCTGGTGTTTTGTTCCACTCTTGCCGCCCTAGTTTCTGTCATACCGGTGTTATGTTCCTTGATTTTGTGTTCCTAATGCAGTTGGTTTATAATGGGAACCCCGTGACAGTTCTCCTTGAATAAAACTCCTCCAGCAAGGCCCAACCTTGGTTTTACATTTGCCGCACCTAGCCCTTTTTCCCTTGAGTTTACGGAGACCGAGGGTCATCTTTATTTTAACCCCCCTGGAACAGTGCTCCTCTAAGTGTTGGTCCAACCTGTCAGCCGCCGGTGGCCACCAGGGGCAACTCTGGGTTGGCCTACCGGAAGTTTGGACAATCCGGTGTGCCCTGAGAATGAGATATGTGCAGCTCCTATCGGGATTTGTCAGCACATTCGAGCGGCTTTGCTGGTCTTGTTTTATCATTGTCGAAATGTCTTGTAACCGGGATTCCGAGTCTGATCGGGTCTTCCTAGGAGAAGGAATATCATTCGTTGACCGTGAGAGCTTGTGATGGGCTAAGTTGGGACACCCCTGCAGGGTTTTGAACTTTCAAAAGCTGTTCCCGCAGTTATGGGCAGATGGGAATTTGTTAATGTCCGGTTGTAGAGAACTTGAGACTTAACTTAATTAAAATGCATCAACCGCGTGTGTAGCCGTGATGGTCTCTTTCCGGCGGAGTCCGGGAAGTGAACACGGTTCTTGTGTTATGCTTGAACGTAAGTAGCTTTCAGGATCACTTCTTGATCACTTCTAGCTCATGACCGTTGCTTTGCTTCTCTTCTCACTCTTCTTTGCGTATGTTAGCCACAATATATGCTAGTGCTTGCTGCAGCTCTACCTCACTACCTTTTCCTACCCATAAGCTTAAATAGTCTTGATCTCGTGGGTGTGAGATTACTGAGTCCTCGTGGCTCACAGATACTTCCAAACAGTTGCAGGTGCCAATGATACCAGTGCAGGTGACGCAACCAAGCTCATGTGGGAGCCTGATGAAGACCTTTTTGTTGTTGTGTTTCGTTTCCTTTTGATCAGTAGAGGAGCCCAGTTGGGGCGATCGGGGATCTATGCATTTGGGGTTGTCTTTATTTTGGTTCCGTAGTCGGACCTTGATTGTATTCTGGATGATGTAATGCTATATTCATGTATTGTGTGAAGTGGCGATTGTAAGCCAACTCTTTATCCCTTTCTTATTCAGTACATGGGATGTGTAAAGATTACCCCTCTTGCGACATGCCTACTATGCGGTTATGCCTCTAAGTCATGCTCCGACACGTGGGAGATATAGCCGCATTGTGGGTGTTACAAGTTGGTAACCAGAGCCTTCCGCGACATAGGAGCCCCCTGCTTGATCGAATCGCTGACGTTGTTGAGTCTAGAAAAAAATGTCTTGAGTCTTATAGGATTATATATCGGAGAGTAGTATTCTTTTTACTCCTCAGTCCCTTTGTCGCTCTGCTGAGGCCTCCTGACGTAGAGTTTTGACTCTTCTCTCCTCAAATTTCACAATTTTTTAGGATCACGCGGGTATCTTGGAATCGTTTCGATGGTTTTGTGACGAGAACATTGTTCTTGGTGCCCCCTAACATTTAGGGGTTGTGGCAGTGTCCCTGGGAGTTGAGCTCCGAGGTGTTGTCGTCACAATTTTATCGTTGCAGTTCTGGAATACCTAAGTTGCCGACATCGAAAATCTTCTTTATGTAGTTGTTGGTGAGATAACCTCGACGCCACCCTGTACTGGTGCGGGAGTTCGGGAGTATTGCCATAACTCGTATAACGGATGCTTTTCGAAGGTTGAAGTAAATGATTTCCGAAGGTTTCTTGGTTATGTGTTGAAGGATGGATACAGCTGGATGTAGGATGTGTTAGTTTTGGGTGAGATATTATGCTTCCCCTGTATCCCCAACACCTGATTGCATAACCAGAAAAGTTTCGGGAGTTTATAAGTGAGAATTCAAGTAGCTCCTAGGATATCTTTCCGACAGATGCATGATATGAGATTGGGGTTCGACGTCTAGTGGTCCGCCCATCCGCGGTTGGTTTTACAGTGGTCTTGTTGTGTCTTAAAGAGTCCTTGGCTATGCTGACTCGGGGACGCTTCGTATGTCATGTGCACTGCCTTGTACATGATGGTGCTGTACGATCGAGCCCATGTGGGCCCCACCACAAAAACTTCGGATGAAATCTCTATCATATGTTTGTTCCGGCTTATTCTGCAAGCCAATCCTTTGTTTTGTTTTGAGTTGTGGTATTCGAGTTGCTTCAATGTCAAATGTTGATTCCATGCCTCTTTTTAAGAGGTGTTCTCATATTTCTATGTGAGTACTAATCCTTCTTGATCACTGAGGTTGTCATGTCAATTCATTTCCAACCGGCGTGCTTCTCTGCAAGTGCATCCGATCATTCCAACATTTGTAAGATCAATTCTACGATTTTTCTCAATGGTGTTCGTTTCATCCGACCCAAGTTGCCTTTGTTTTCCTGCCCTCCCACCCTTTTTCTTCAAGGACTCAGATTTCTTAATCATGTATCCTTTTATTTGTGAGAAGTCTCTTCATTCTTTTCTTTCATTGTTCTTATCTGGTGATTCTCATGAAGATTCTAACGGAGCTTCAAGATCATCATTCATCATTCTTTTTCTTCTTCGGTGGATATAATTCAAGCTTTGTCGATCATATCCTTTGCTCGGTTCTAATGTTTTCCCATGCCGGTGCACCTCTTAATCTTTCACCTCTCGCTATTCATTTGTTCGGGAGTGCTGAAGATATCTCAGAAAGCTCGTCTTTTCATTCAAGATCCGTTCAACCTATTTCGAGGTTGTTATCTCATTCAAGCCATTTAAATCAACCGGTGCATTATCTCTTCCTAAGCAATCGTTCAACGGTGTTTATTTTGAGTGGGCCCTAACCCACAGGTCTTTTTTCAGGATCTTACCTGACTCTTTTAATTTTTTCGGAGGTATTCTCAAATACTTTATGAAGTTTGATGTAAGAAGGAATCATCATCAGTCAGATGGTTTCTCCAAGATCATTCAAATTCTTTTCATTGTTGACTCAACCTCTTCGCTTTTTATTCTCCCGGGGTGTCTCATCAATTATCATAGTGGTGTTTTCCGTCGTCATTCTCGGATTTGAAGACCAAAGAGGAGTTCCTCTTAAATTCTTACCCGTTCTTCGAAAGATTCGTGGTTCTAGCCTTATGCCATCTTCTCATAATTGTTTCGATTGTGAGAATTCTTTTTACCCATCCGGAGCAATTCAGGAGTCTTTTCAGTTCGATTCTCCGAAGGTCATCATTTCAGGTTTATTCATTCTCAGCTTTCAGCTCTCATTCTCCAAATCTTGCCGGTTCATCATTCAAATATCCTCTAATCAGTTCATTATCTCTTCTTTCTCATGTATCTAAATCCCCAAAAGTATCTTCATTCGTTTTCCAGTTCTTCCTGGTGAATTGTGCCTTTGCTACTTTCTTTTTCAATTCTTATGGTGGTTCGTTCAAGATTCCTCTTCCTATGTTCTCATATCAATTCATTTGTTCTTTCAAATCCTACTGGTGGTCCATTCAGTTTGCGCTATATCTATCTTAATTTTTTTACGAGAATAAGTAGTATGCTAAATCCGTTGCTTGTCTTCAATTTAAATTGGTGAAGGATAAGCATAATGTAATTCTTATTCTTGTTTTATCAAGTGAATCCAATTTCTTATTTCGGAGGTTCATCAAAATTCTTGATCTCTTTTGTTCATCTTTTATTTTTTTTCCGGAGTTTCAAGTTTTTCCGCATTATCTCATCGCGTAGCTCCATCTAATCATTGCAAGGCTTCAATCTTGTTCGCTTCAAACCTTCAATTCTTTTATGTTATCTTTCACTATCCAGAGTTCTTCATGGAGGCTCTACATGGTGGTTCGTCAAGGATTTCTTTCATTCTTCAATTGTCCTCAAGATTTTTCTCGAAGTAAGATCCGCCAAGCTATACTCTGAAGTAAACATGGTGTTCAACACATGTCTTGTTTTGAGGAGTCAAGCATTCTTCATCTTGCATTTTGAAGTGCAATTCTTTCTTTCTTATCTTTTGAGGTGCTGTTATGTCATTGTTGATAATTTTCCCTTCATGTTTCATGATTCACAAGTTCTCAAGAGTGACATATCTAAATCCATCATTTTCTCTTCGCTCAAGACATCTTTTCAATACATCAATCTCTTCACTGGAGTTATCTTGGGTTATATTTCACCTAAAGCTTTTCCCTAAGGATCGTGCTATTTATGGTACTCATAAATGACCCAAGTTGTTCATTTATCCTCCTAGTGAAATAAGTTTCTCATCTCCTTGTTCTTATCAATCCAATCTATTGTTTTCCGTTAGTGGTAGAATTTCACCTCATAGTTTTGAGCTGATTCCATAAGCCTACAACAAGCTTATTCTTACCGTTGTTCTTAATTTCCCAACAACTCCGTCCAATCCTCTATGGAAGGATGTTTTCAAACTCATTCGAGGTAGACGATGTTGTTTTCTTCTTCGTTACTTTCAGTCAGTTCTATCTTTTCTTCCGGAGGCATTGTGATGTTGCACGCTTCGACCCATCATCCCATTTTTGTCAAAGATCATGTTCTTTCCTTTTGCTTATCCATTCAACCGGAGTGTCGTGTCCTTCATTCAAGTTCTCTCATCTTATCATGTTTTGCCTCCCTTCTCAACTGGAGTGATGTCTGAGATCTTTCTTACCCCTTGTGCCATTCTTTCAATTATTCCGCACGCAGAGTGTTGATCATTTCATCAAGTATCCTCTCATCTTGTCAAATTCATGTTCAATTCCTTCCATTTACAGTCGGAGTGCTGCCCAAATTACATCATTCTTATTCCTTCTCTATCTTTTTAACCAGAGTGTTGTCGTAATTGATCTTTATCGTTCCTTGTACATCTCATTTCAACCGGAGTGCTTGCATGTACTTCTTATCCATTGCACCCCTTTTCTTATATCTGTCAACATACAAGGTTCTAGTAATGTTCCTTGTTCCTCTTTTCTAATGGAGTGTTTTCAACTTTGTTCATCTTCGTTGTATTCTTTCTTTCAAGTTGTTCAATCTCTCAAGGCTCTTTGGTTTCACGCGTTTGTCAAAGAAGCTACTTAGTTTTACCTCTCCTCTTCCTCTTCCATTTCTCTCCGGTGCCTTCCCAGATCTCGGGATGAGATCGTCTCATAGTGGTGGAGTGTTGTGACACCCCGAGACCGTTGCTCCAGGTGTCTTCCATTTATTCGCTGTTGTTGCCTTGTCATTTGTTTGTGTGTTGCATCTTGTCATGTCATCATGTGCATTGCATCATCATGTTTTCAAAACTTGCATCCGTCCCGGTCCCCTCGTTCTTTCCATTGTCCGTTCTGAGGCCAGATACACTTGCACGCGCCTGCGGCACGTCCGAAATATTATTTTATAAGTGTCCGGAAAATGTTCTCGGAGTGGGATGAGAGTTGGCGTGCGGTGTTGTTATGTTGTCAGTAGACCGACTGCCAAGTTTCATCGCATTCGGAGTCCGTTTGACGCCCCAACGGATAACTATAGCGACATTATAGTCGGTCAAACGTTGGACGTTTTCGGCCTCCGGAAACAGTCATCGGGCCTCTCTCTCTTCTCTTCTCACAGCCCACCTGCAGTCCATCTAGTCCCTCTCTGTCTGGAGCCACACGATCGCGACCCAAGGGTCCGTAAACGCTCCAAAACCCCGTCAAAACCCTAATCCTTGCCTCCTTTCCTATTTAAACCCCCTCCCCATCCATTTTTGGCAGCCTCCAAACCCCCTCCTTGTTTTCCGCGCCGCCCCAACCATCAGCGCCGCTGCTCCCCATCGTTTTCCGCGCCGAGCCCCTCCTCCTTCGCCACTTGGCACTGTCCTAGTGGCCAGCCGCCACCACGCAGACGCCCGCAGCCAATGGGAAGGCGCCACACGTCCTCCCCGCGCCCCACTTCACCGTGGCCCTGCCAGGCCCATCCGAGGCTTGCCCTGGGCC
The DNA here is from genome assembly GCF_003073215.2 of Triticum urartu. Classification (NCBI taxonomy): domain Eukaryota; kingdom Viridiplantae; phylum Streptophyta; class Magnoliopsida; order Poales; family Poaceae; genus Triticum; species Triticum urartu. Next base: position 80,501,019 of record NC_053024.1, on the reverse strand, counting down.
GATCTGGGCCTGAGGCGCTTGCGTCCTGCACCGCCGCACGCCCGCTCGCCCGCTCATAGCGCCGCCCAGTTGACTGGCCTGAGCCGTCGTTGCCCGCTACACCAGCTCATCTGCGCCTCCGCCAACCTTGCCGCTATCCCGCGCCGGCGAGCGCCACCAGAGCTCCATTGGATTCGCAACCAGGAGCCACCACCGTTTCCCCTAGCCATTCGCTCTGCTCCTGTCTCTCTCCTCTAACCTCTCTCTCTATCTCTCTCTCCGTGGCCAGGGAGCCGAGCCGCCATCGTCGCTTGTCGCCGGCCCCGTTGGCGCCGTCATCCGGCCGGATCCGGCTTCCCTAGTCCCGGATCTACTCGTTCCCGTCCTTCCCGCTTCATCTCATCATCGGAGTACGCAAGTCGCTGACGCTTGTCCTTGTCGGGAGGAGGACGACGCCGTCCATGTCGCTGGCCACGTCCCCGTGGGGCCTGGCCCAGCTCCACCTCAGCCCGCTACTGAGCAGCGCGCGTTGACCGGCCCAGCAACCGGCCTCTCCCCCGACTGGGCCTCAGCCCAAAGTGAGCAGCGCCCTTTGTTTTTTCCCTCCTATTGGGTCCAGCCAGTTTCGGCCCATGTTTTTTTTCCTAAACTATTTTTTTCTATTATCCAGAGAACGCCAGTTTTACACTAAAGTCCTCCTTGTTCATGCATTTAATAATTCCTCAACCGTGCATCGGTTTAAAATAACTTATATATGAAAAATGCTTAGAATCTTGTCTAGTTTCATAATATCCAACTTTCAACCATGTTTGAAATGTTTAACTTTCTGTTTGCATTAATTTGCTCATATGCCATGTTAAAATGCTTTATTTCATAACTAATTAACCGCAGCTCCATTTTAAATAAACTTTATATGTAAATGGGGTAGAAAAATGCCTAGTTTAACGTGGTGGCATTACTTTGCATGTTTAACAACTCAAAAATTATGTTTAGGGCAGAATAATACCAAATCTAATATATGCACATGAGGAGTTTCCGGACTTGTAGTTTGTTGTTCCGACCTCCTTTAAACTTGCCTAGATAGGTAGTGTTCATTTGCTTCACATCTTGCCATGTTAATCAACATTTAATATTGTTGGGTACATAAACAAGATTTGAATTAAATCACTTCTTGTGGTGTTTCGTCAATATGCAACTCGTTGCATATTGAGCTCCACTTAATTTGTAGGTTTGTTTGTGCATTTTGCCATGCCATGCCTCTTTAAAGCGGACATGCATCAAACTTGGTTGTGCATCATGCCATTCTTATGTGGTGGTTGTTTTACTTTGTTGTTTGCTTCTTTCCAGTGTTGCTTCTTCAGGTTAGTTCCGATAACGTCGCGTTTGTGAGGATCCGTTCGACTACGTCCGTTTGTCTTCTTCATGGACTCGTTCTTCTTCCTTGCAGGATCTCAGGCAAGATGACCATACCCTTGAAATCACTTCTATCTTTGCTTGCTAGTTGCTCGCTCTATTGCTATGCCGCGATACCTACCACTTGCTATATCATGCCTCCCATATTGCCATGTCAAGCCTCTAACCCACCTTTCCTAGCAAACCGTTGTTTGGATATGTTAGCGCTTTGCTCAGCCCCTCTTATAGCGTTGCTAGTTGCAGGTGAAGATTAAGTTTGTTCCATTTTGGAACATGGATATGTTGGGATATCACAATATATTTCATTTACTTTAATGCATCTATATACTTGGTAAAGGGTGGAAGGCTCGACCTTATGCCTGGTGTTTTGTTCCACTCTTGCCGCCCTAGTTTCCGTCATATCGGTGTTATGATCCTTGATTTTCTGTTCCTTACGCGGTTGGGTTATAATGGGAACACCTTGACAGTTCGCCTTAAATAAAACTCCTCTAGCAAGGCCCAACCTTGGTTTTACATTTGCCTCACCTAGCCTTTTTTCCCTTGGGTTTCCGGAGCCTGAGGGTCATCTTTATGTTAACCCCCCCAGGCCAGTGCTCCTCTCGGTGTTGGTTCAACTTGTCAGCCGCTGGTGGCCACCAGGGGCAACTCTGGGTTGGCCTACCGGAAGTTTGGACAATCCGGTGTGCCCTGAGAATGAGATATGTGCAGCTCCTATCGGGATTTGTCGGCACATTCGGGCAGCTTTGCTGGTCTTGTTTTACCATTGTCGAAATGTCTTGTAACCGAGATTCTGAGTCTGATCGGGTCTTCCTGGGAGAAGGAATATCCTTCGTTGACCGTGAGAGCTTGTGATGGGCTAAGTTGGGACACCCCTGCAGGGTTTTGAACTTTCGAAAGGCGTGCCCGCGGTTATGGGCAGATGGGAATTTTTAATGGCTAGTTGTAGAGAACTTGACACTTATCTTAATTAAAATGCATCAACTGCGTGTGTAGCCATGATGGTCTTTTTTCGGCGGAGTCCGGGAAGTGAACATGGTTCTTGTGTTATGCTTGAGTGTAAGTAGCTTTCAGGATCACTTCTTGATCACTTCTAGCTCACGACCGTTGCTTTGCTTCTCTTCTCGCTCTTATTTGCGTATGTTAGCCACCATATATGCTAGTGCTTGCTGCATCTCTACCTCACTACCTTTTCCTACCCATAAGCTTAAATAGTCTTGATCTCGCGGGTGTGAGATTGCTGAGTCCTCATGGCTCACAGATACTTCCAAACAGTTGCATGTGCCGATGATACCAGTGTAGGTGACGCAACCAAGCTCAAGTGGGAGCCCGATGAAGACCTTTCCGTTGTTGTGTTTCGTTTCCTTTTGATCAGTAGTGGAGCCCAGTTGGGGCGATCGGGGATATATGCATTTGGGGTTGTCTTTATTTTGGTTCCGTAGTCAGACCTTGATTTTATTCTGGATGATGTAATGCTATATTCATGTATTGTGTGATGTGGCAATTGTAAGCCAACTCTTTATCCCTTTCTTATTCAGTACATGGGATGTGTAAAGATTACCCATCTTGCGACATGCCTACTATGCGGTTATGCCTCTAAGTTGTGCTCCGACACGTGGGAGATATAGCTGCATCGTGGGTGTTACACCGGTCCACCCATATATCAAATTATCAAAGTAATGAACGCGAATCATATGAGCATGATGAAAACTAGCTTGACGATAATTCCCATGTGTCCACGTGAGGGCTTTCCTTTTTATAAGAGTTTTTACAGGCTTGTCCTTTGCTACAAAAAGGATTGGGCCACCTTGCTGCACCTTGTTTACTTTTGTTACTTGTTACCCGTTACAAATTACCTTATCACAAAACTATCTGTTACCGATAATTTTAGTGCTTGCAGAGAATACCTTACTGAAAACCGCTTGTCATTTCCTTCTGCTCCTCGTTGGGTTCAACACTCTTACTTATCGAAAGGACTACGATAGACCCCCTATACTTGTGGGTCATCAAGACTCTTTTCTGGCACCGTTGCCGGGGAGTGAAGCGCCTTTGGTAAGGAAAATTTATATAGTGTGCTGAAATTTATTGTCACTTGTTACTATGGAAAACAATCCTTTGAGGGGCTTATTCAGTGTATCTTCCCCCCGACCAGTAGAGCAAAGAGTTGCTACTCAACCTAGTGAACCTACTGAAAATGTTTACTTTGAAATTCCTTCGGGTATGATAGAGAAAGTGCTAGCTAATCCTTTTACTGGAGATGGAACATTACATCCCGATATGCACCTAATCTATGTGGATGAAGATTTTGGATTATTCAAGCTTGCAGGTATGCCCGATGATGTTATCAAGAAGAAGGTCTTGCCTTTACCTTTGAAGGGAAAGGAATTGACATGGTTTAGGCTATGTGATGATATTGGATCATGGAACTACAACCGATTGAAATTGGAATTTCATCAGAAGTTTTGTCCTATGCATCTGGTTCATCGTGATCGTAATTATATATATAATTTTTGGCCTCACGAAGGATAAAGCATCACTCAAGCTTGGGGGAGGCTTAAGTCAATGTTATTTTCATGCCCCAATCATGAGCTCTCAAGAGAAATTATTATTTAAAATTTGTATGCTCGGCTTTCACTCAATAATCGCTCCATGCTCGATACTTCTTGTACTAGTTCTTTTATGATGAAGACTATTGAATTCACATGGGATTCATTGGAAAGAATTAAACGTAACTTTGAATATTTGGAACTAGATGAAGCTAAGGAGTCAGGTATAACAACTAAGTTTGATTGTGTTAAATCTTTTATGGATACCAGTGCTTTTCGTGAATTTAGCACTAAATATGGACTTGACTCTGAGATAGTAGCTTCTTTCTGTGAATCATTTGCTACTCATTTTGATCTCCCTAAGGATGAGTGGTTTAAATATCATCCCCCATTGAAGTAAAAGTAGTTGAACCTATTAAAGTTGAGGAAAAGACTATCACTTATAATGTTGATCCTATTGTTCCTACCGCTTATATTGAGAAACCACCTTTCCCTGTTAGAATAAAGGATCATGCTAAATCTTCAACTATGGTTCGTAAGAGTAATGCTAGAACACCCACACCCCCTGAGCAAACTAAAGTTGATCCTAGTATTGATATGGTTAAAGATCTCTTGGTCGATAATATTGATGGGCATGTTATTTACTTTTGTGACGAAGCTGCTAGAATTGCTAAACCTGATACTAAAGGTAAATATAGACCTGTTGTAAGCATGCCTGTTGTTTCTGTTAAAATAGGAGATCATTGCTATCATGGCTTATGTGACATAGGTGCTAGTGCGAGTGCAATACCTCATTCTTTATATGAGGAAATTATGCATGATATTGCACTTGCTGAGATAGAAGGTATTGATGTTACAATTAAGCTTGCCAATTGAGATACTATATCACCAGTTGGGATTGTTAGAGATGTTGAAGCTTGTATGGGAAAGTTAAATATCCTACTGATTTTCTTGTTCTTAGTTCCCCACAAGATGACTTTTGTCCCATTATATTTGGTAGACCCTTCTTGATTACTATTAATGCTAAGATAGAATCCAAAAAGGATATTGTTTCTGTTGGTTTAGGGGATATGTCTCATGATTTTAATTTTGCTAAATTTCATAGACAACCCCATGATAAAGAATTTCCTAGTAAAGATGAAATTATTGGTCTTTCTTCTATTGCCCTGCCTCCTAATGATCCTTTAGAATAATATTTGCTAGACCATGAAAATGATATGTTTATGAATGAAAGAAGGGAAATAGATGAAGTATTCTTTAAACATGGACCTATTTTGAAACACAACTTGCTTGTTGAAATTCTAGGGGATCCTCCTCCACCCAAGGGTGATCCATGTTTGAGCTTAAACCATTACCTGATACTCTGAAATATGCTTATCTTGATGAAAAGAAGATATATCCTGTTATTATTAGTGCTAACCTTTCAGAGCAGGGAGAAGAGAAATTATTGAAAACTCTGAAGAAGCACCGCGCTGCTATTGGATATACTCTTGATGATCTTAAGGGAATTAGTCCCACTCTATGCCAGCACAAAATAAAATTGGAGAAAGATGCTAAACCGGTTGTTGATCACCAACGACGGTTAAATCCTAAGGTGAAAGAAGTGGTAAGAAATGAAATACTAAAGCTTCTGGAGGCAGGTATAATTTATCCTGTTGCTAATTGTCAGTGGGTAAGTCATGTCCATTGTGTCCCTAAGAAGGGAGCTATTACTGTTGTTCCCAATGATAAAGATGAATTGATCCCACAAAGAACTGTTACAGGTTATAGAATGGTAATTGATTTCCGCAAATTAAATAAAGCTACTAGAAAGGATCATTAACCTTTACCTTTTATTGATCAAATGCTAGAAAGATTATCCAAACATACACATTTTTCTTTCTAGATGGTTATTCTAGTTTCTCTCAAATACCTGTGTCAAAAGAGGATCAAGAAAATACCACTTTTACTTTCCCTTTCGGTACCTTTGCTTATAGACGTATCCCCTTCGGTTTATGTAATGCACCTGCTACCTTTCAAAGATGTATGACTGCTATATTCTCTGACTTTTGTGAAAAGATTGTTGAGGTTTTCATGAATGATTTCTCCGTGTATGGAACTTATTTTGATGATTGCTTAAGCAACCTTGATCGAGTTTTGCAGAGATGTGAAGAAACTAATCTTGTCTTGAATTGAGAGCAGTGCCACTTTATGCATAATGAAGGTATTGTTTTAGGACATAAAGTTCTGAAAGAGGTATTGAGTTGATAAAGCTAAAGTTGATACTATTTAAAAGATGTCGTGTCCTAAGGACATTAAAGGTATAAGAAGTTTCTTTGGTCATTGTCGGTGTCAAAACCGCCTGATCTCGGGTAGGGGGTCATGAACTGTGCGTCTAAGGTCGATGGTAACAGGAGACAAGGGACACGATGTTTACCCAGGTCCGGGCCCTCTCTATGGAGGTAATACCCTACGTCCTGCTTGATTGATATTGATGAATATGAGTATTACAAGAGTTGATCTACCTCGAGATCGGAATGGCTAAACCCTAGAGGTCTAGCTTGTATGGCTATGATCATGAATCTCTCTCCGGACTAAGTGCTCCGATTTATATAGACACTGGGAGGATCTAGGGTTACACAAGGTCGGTTACAAAGATAGGAATCTACATATACGGTCGCCAAGCTTGCCTTCCACGCCAAGGAGAGTCCCATACGGACACGGGTACAGTCTTTGATCTTCGCGTCTTCACAGCCCATCAGTCCGGCCCATGGCTAACAGGCCGGATGCCCGAGGACCCCTTAGTCCAGGACTCCCTCAGTAGCCCCTGAACTTGGCTTCAATGACAAGACATCCGGCGTGTAGTTCTGTCTTCGGTATTGCAAGGCGGGTTCCACCTTCCAAACTCCAAGATAGTCTTCAAACGAATTGATAGTGTCCGGACCTGTAACACACACCACACACAACCGTAGAGAGAATACAATAATCCATGAGTCCAATCCGCTGACGCCTATCGGATCACGGGTTCCGGCAAAATCCTTAAGGTTCGAACACTGGGTGCGCGCAAAGATCTCCCCCTATCCATCCACGTCCTAACTCAGCTAAGATCTTGCGAACTAACTCGACCAACTCGCAACACAAAGGACACAAGATTTATACTGGATCGGGCCACCGTTGTGGTGTAATACCCTACTCCAGTGTGGTGGTGGTGGATTGCCTCTTGCGCTGAGGATGAACAGTACAAGGGGAAGAACAATCTCCTGAGGAGAGGTGTTCTTGTGCTTGGTGAGCTTGTGGTTGTCCGGATCTCTCTCTATCTGACCCCCTAGCTATGTCGGTGGCTAGTCCTATTTATAGAGGCCCTGGTCCTCTCCCAAAATATTGAGCAGGAAGGGAGCCAACAACGGCCAATTTGAAAGGGGACAGCTAGTACAACTTATCCTGACAAAAGTGGTCTTCGCCTGCAAAAGGCTCTGGTGGTGACGTAGCCTTGGGCTCCATGGTGATCTCCATCTTGCCGTCCTGCTAGTCTTGGTCTCGTTGCTCCGATATGGAAACCTTTTCTTGATGCCTCGGTACTCCATGCCTGCGCTTGCCCCCTTAGAACCAAAGAGGAAACAAGGACGCTGGCGTGCTGGCACCCGCCTAGCCTTGGTCGTCATGGCTCATGTCACTAGAACCTTGCGAGGTTTGCCTGGCCTTGAACTCTCCGCCCCTCGTGAGCCAGTCTGGTGAGGCCGCTCCTGAGGAGGTCTTGTGTTGTCCGCCTTGCGAGGCTTGGACCCTCGCGAGGGTCTTGAATGTCTTGTTGATGAAGATGGGCCATACAGGCCTGCTAGCGAAGCCACGCCGTGGGCCGCAGGCAGGCAATTCTGGGGACCCCCGTTCCCAGAACGCCGACAGCAGACCCCGGGCCCAAGGCACGCTCGGGCTTGGCTTCAAGGCGAAGCCAAAGGCGAAGTGCGGAGCACCGCGGGCCCCAATAGCCTGCGGCCTTGTTCGACGCGTGGCGGTTGATTGGACGTGGGCGCCTCCGCTTCCCAACGCTGCTTTGATACCCGCCTGGCTAGACGCCCACCGCAGTCTACATGATTATTCTTCCATCTCTTGCGGCATTCTCCTCAAATTCCTCTACTTCACCTGGACTCTGCTCCTCTTTCCAATCTGACCTTAGCTCTGCTCGCCCCATCGCCATGGCGCCGACGCGAGCGGATAAGGGGAAGAAGCCTCTATCTTCGGCTAGTGCGCCCCCAGCCGCTGAGTCCGCAGTTGGCCAATCGCTGGTGCTCAACGATGAGGCTATGGGCAAGGTGTGTCCCATGCTCGCCTCCAGCTTCAATGAGTGGGGAAAGACGGTGGCTTGGCCTGCATCTTGCGCTCGCATCGACCGGGCGGCCACTGAGGTCCCCTTCTTCATTGACGCCCTTTGGGACGGCTTGGTCCCTCCTTTATCCGCCTTCTTCAACGCTGTGCTTGCGCATTATCAGATCCATATGTTGCACCTTGATCCTCAATCCATGACCCTTCTTGCCGTCTTCGCCTTTGTTTGCGAGGCCATGGTAGGCATTGCTCCTTCCGTGGCTCTTCTCCACCAGTTCTTCTCGTTGCACCTGATTGATCCTCAGCAGAGCTCCAGATGCCTGAGCTTTCAGGCCATGGTGGCGACGGCCGGCGACGGGATCGACTTCAAACTTCCACCATCCACGAGCGAGTTTCGGACATGGTGGGTGTTTGTTGATGCCGGAGTGCTCAGCCCCCTTCTCTCCTCTTTGTCAGGGCCCACCATTCCTAACTCCAATTGGTGCCACCAGAGGCTCGCCGATCCGTGCCTTGCCCCCGTCTGGCTCAGGTTGAGGTGGCTCAAAGACCTTGGTGTGACTGCGCCTATGGTGGTGAAGCAGTTCGTCCGGCGCCGAATCGCTCCGCTTCAGCTCCACTCCCGGCCGATGTGGGCCTTGCTCAGCAGCCAGGACCACATGAGACTTCAGGAGTCAAGGCTCCCCCTTGAGGCGCGACAAACGGTGCTTGAGGTCCTGACAGGCGTCCCGTTGCCAGACGACTTGCCGAGGAGGAGTTGCCTTTTGTACCGCTGCTTGAACAAGATGACATTCCCGGAGCGGATGCCCTCCTTCGACGAGTGGGGGCTGTGCCCAGTTGGCCTGGTGGGGCCCCGTGAGAACCCCATCATCGTGGTCCCTCTCCTCGAAGCTGGCATCGAGCTCGCCCCAAGTGGGGGCGTGCACCGCTAGGGGCCGATAGTGAAGGTGCCAAGATGCTTATGCCGCCCAGAGCACCCGAGGCGTCGACCCCGAGGACTCGTGAGTCTTGCCCTCGGCGGTTGAAGGGGCGAAGCAGCCCGCGTCTCCCAAGGCCAGGGCTCCTGAGGCCTCGACAAATCACTGCGAGGCAGAGCCGGATAGCTCCCCTCAGCTTGGCGCTTTTGAGGTTGCCCCTCCGAGCACTTCTCCAGCTGCGCCTCATGTCGGCCGCCATGTCCAGCGCTTCGGCCGGCGTTTGCGTGGACTTCGAAGAACCCCACAAGAGGATGGGGTCCCCGATCTGCGGCAGCGGCACCTTTCGGCCATTAAAACAGAGGAAGTACATCGCCGTTGATGAGTAAGTACCTCATCTTGGTGATCTTCTACGTGTTGCTTTCCTTCCTGACGATTGTTTCCTCAGGACCCCTTCTGCCAAGGCCGTGAAATCTCCTGAGAAGCAGCTCCCTCTTGCCCCGTTTCCCCCGCCAAATTCGAGCGCCGCAGGCTCGTGCGCTGCCCACGGCGTGGGGTCAACCATGGGAGTCGGCCCGTCATCAAGGTGTCTTGAGCTTGCGCCTTCGCCATCTTTTCTTCGCGGCCTTGCTCGGAGCACAACAAGTGTGCCAAAAGCTCCTCCACTGGTCGTGGACGGCGCCTGGTTGGCTTTGATCCTAGGGTCTTCTTCAAGAAGCGGGCCTTCACTCGTTCGGGCCCCTCGTGAGGCCCGCCCCACTAATGGGTGGATGCCAGCCTCCAGCCCCCTGCTGAGAGGGGACGAGCCACTTCAGGCCCCATCTACGGTCCCCACGGTGGAGGATGAAGTCAGCAGCATGCTTGGGTCGGCGCGAGAAAGGAGCGTCGTTTGCCACGAGCTCTTTCAGGAGGGGATGGGCGCGATGAACCAGCTTGGTGAAGAGCTCATGTACGTGGACGCGCGCTTCGTGGCCGAGGGTCTTCGGCTGCTGGAGGAGCAGCATAAGCTAAAGGTGGCCATCAACCTCGGGCGCCACCAGCGCGAGCTCGATAATGTGAAGGCTGAGGCTTCCCTCGCAGCCTCCCATGAGGCCTGCTCCCGAGCTCTGGAAGAAGCTCGGGAAGCTGACCGCAGTCGCGAGGCCGTGGAGAAGCGCGCGTGGGAGCTCCAAGCCTGGAGCGCCGTCTTGGATCAGTAGGTGGAGGTGCATAGGGCTGCCCTTGTGTCATTGAGGGGGACGGCCGTCAAGGAGGAAGAGATCCGGAAGCGCGAGGAGGCGCTGGCGCAGGAAGCCGTGGAGCACGGCCTTGAACTCAAACGGCTGGAGACGAGGGAGCGCCAGGTTGCTCAGGCGGAGGACGACATCGGCGCGTGCGAGGCCAGGGCTCAGGAGGAGGTCGAGCGCCGGGTGGCCGAGGCACGCGCGGATCTCGAGAGCAGGCACGACCTGAAGCTGAAGCTCATGGAAGCCGGGGCCGCTGGTAGGACTGCTGCCCTCAAGTCCAGGTTGATCGAGGTGGAGTGGCGCGAGAAGGCCCCCACAACCGGCCTGGCCTCGGCGCAGGCTGAGCTGGCTTCTGCCCGTGCCGAGCTACTCTCTCTTTGGCAGCGGGTCGCCGACGCCGAGTCCGTCGTGCAGCAGAACAAGGACGAAGTGCTTCAGCGGCGGATGTTGGAGCGTGTGCATGCCCCCATGCTCAAGGACCTCGAAATAGGGCCAACAACGCCCTGGGCCATATCTACGATGAGAATGCTCCTCATCCCCATGCGAACGACAACGCCAGCCACCAGCGCTTCTTCGTCGACGTGGTGACATGCCTGCAGAACCGTTCCGAGAGGGCTCGCCAGCTTGTTGAAGAGAGGAGTCGCAGCCTGCTCGGGCGTGCGTTCTCCCGCGTCTTCAGCCATCTCTAGAACACCGATCCCAACTTCGATTTTGAAGTCGCCATTGCTACCGTACCTGAAGCCATCCGGGGTGACCTGGCGCGATGGTTTGAAGACAACATGGATGCGCTGGTCAGGGCCTTCACTTCTGACGACGACGGGGTGGTAGTTGTTGGGGAACGTAGTAATTTCAAAAAATTTCCTACGCACACGCAAGATCATGGTGATGCATAGCAACGAGAGGGGAGAGTGTCGTCCACGTACCCTCGTAAACTGTTAAGCGGAAGCGTTATGACAACGCGGTTGATGTAGTCGTACGTCTTCACGATCGACCAATCCTCAGTACCAAACGCATGACACCTCCGTGTTCAGCACACGTTCAGCTCGGTGACCTCCCGTGAACTCACGATCCAGTAGAGCTTGAGGGAGAGTTTCGTCAGCACGATGGTGTGGTGACGATGTTGATGAAGCTACCGTCGCAGGGCTTCGCCTAAGCACCGCTACGATATGACCGAGGTGGATTATGGTGGAGGGGGCACCGCACACGGCTGGGAGAGATCAATGATCAACTTTTGTGTCTAGAGGTTCCCCCTACCCCTTTATATAAAGGAGCAAGGGCGGAGAGGTGGCCGGCCAAGGAGGTCGTGCCAAGGGAGGAGTCCTACTCCCACCGGGAGTAGGACTCCTCCTTTCCTAGTAGGAGTAGGAGAGGGGGAAGGAAAGGGAGAGGAGGAGAAGGAAAGAGGGGGCCGGCCCCCCTTGCACTAAACCAATTCGGTTTGGGCCTTGGGGAGGGGGGCGCCCCACACTTCCCTTGCTTCCCTCTATTTCCACTAAGGCCCATGTAGGCCCATTAAGCCCCCCGGGGGGGTCCAGTAACCCCCGGTACTCCAGTATTTATCCGGTAACCCCCGGAACCCTTTCGGTGTCCGAATATAACCTTCCAATATATCAATGTTTATGTCTCGATCTTTTCGAGACTCCTCGTCATGTCCGTGATCACATCCGGGACTCCGAACTACCTTCAGTACATCAAAACATATAAACTCATAATACTGATCGTCACAGAACTTTAAGCGTGCGGACCCTACGGGTTCGAGAACTATGTAGACATGACTGAGGCATGTCTCCGGTCAATAACCAATAGCGGAACCTACATGTTCATATTGGCTCCTACATATTCTACGAAGATCTTTATCGGTCAAACCGCATAACAACATACGTTGTTCCCTTTGTCATCGATATGTTACTTGCCCGAGATTCGATCGTCGGTATCTCAAGACCTAGCTCAATCTCGTTACCGGCAAGTCTCTTTACTCATTCCGTAATGCATCATCCCGCAACTAGCTCATTAGTCACATTGCTTGCAAGGCTTATAGTGATGTGCATTACCGAGAGGGCCTAGAGATACCTCTCCGACAATCGGAGTGACAAATTTTAATCTCGATCTATGCCAACTCAACAAGTACCATCGGAGACACCTGTAGAACACCTTTATAATCACCCAGTTATGTTGTGATGTTTGGTAGCACACAAAGTGTTCCTCCGGTAATCGGGAGTTGCATAATCTCATAGTCATAGGAACATGTATAAGTCATGAAGAAAGCAATAGCAGTAAACTTAAACGATGAAGTGCTAAGCTAACAGAATGGGTCAAGTCAATCACATCATTCTCCTAATGATGTGATCCCATTAATCAACTAACAACTCATGTCTATGGATAGGAAACTCAACCATCTTTGATCAACGAGCTAGTCAAGTAGAGGCATACTAGTGACACTATGTTTGTCTATGTATTGACACATGTATCTTGTTTCCGGTTAATACAATTCTAGCATGAATAATAAACATTTATCATGATATAAGGAAATAAATAATAACTATATTATTGCCTCTAGGGCATATTTCCTTCAGTCTCCCACTTGCACTAGAGTCAATAATCTAGATTACACAGTAATGATTCTAACACCCATGGAGCCTTGGTACTGATCATGTTTAGCTCGTGGAAGAGGCTTAGTCAACGGGTCTACAACATTCAGATCCGTATGTATCTTGCAAACCTGTATGTCTCCCACCTGGACTTGATCCCGGAAGTTGTTGAAGCGTCTCTTGATGTGCTCGGTTCTCTTGTGAAATCTGGATTCCTTTGCCAAAGCAATTGCACTAGTGTTGTCGCAAAAGATTTTCATTGGACCCGATGCACTTGGTATGACACCTAGATCGGATATAAACTCCTTCATCCAGACTCCTTCATTTGCTGCTTCCGAAGCAGCTATGTACTCCGCTTCACATGTAGATCCCTCTACGATGCTTTGTTTAGAACTGCACCAACTGACAGCTCCACTGTTTAACAAAAACACGTATTCAGTTTGCGATTTAGAATCATCCGGATCAGTGTCAAAGCTTGCATCGACGTAACCATTTACGACGAGATCTTTGTCACCTCCATAAACAAGAAACATATCCTTCATCCTTTTCAGGTATTTCAGGATGTTCTTGACCGCTGTCCAGTGATCCATTCATGGATTACTTTGGTACCTCCCTGCTAAGCTAATAGCAAGGCACACTGTCGGGACCCCGATTCTAAGTCACACCGATCTAGCATGTAACACCTCATATCACTTTGTGGCCTCACGCATGGTATTCCCACGGGTATCGCCTTACCATGGCCCAGGACCGTTTGCGCCTTTTGGCTCACGTATATGATAGTATCGCTAGCATCCATATGACAGAGAACCCGGGCCGACATGACTAGTCGTGAACCCAAAGTGGCACTAACTTACGGGGACAGACATACATGAATCAACATCGAGCATGTCGGTCAGCAGCGTGCGAATCCGGGCTGTAGCACTGGGCTAATAGAACTTCGGTGAGCCGGGCTATAGTAGGCTAGGAAGGACTCCGGATGTCACCACATGACATTTCCCCAAAGGGACAGACACAGGAACGAAGTGAATCACATGCCGCCCAGTCCAAGTGTTCCGGAGCAGTAGTGCTGGGCTAGCAGGACTCCGGTGAACCGGGTTGTAGCAGACTACCATGTCTTAGTGGAAGCACTAGACTACATTGCCCCATAAGAGATGCTACCAAGGATAAACAACTAGGTTGTCGGATCGCACGCATAGCAATACATGTCACGCATACGCATAACATGCAAGTATGTGTTGTACAACATGGCATCACAACATAACTCAAACTCATATAGATAAAGGCCCAGAAGAGCCACATAGCATTAAATACAAACAGGGGTCACATGACCCATCATTCAGAGCATACAAGCAACAGAAGGATTACATGTCTGAGTACAGACAACTACAAAAGAAAAATGCTAAGAAGCCTGACTATCTACAAGACCCTCCCAAGGTACAAGATCGTAGCTGAGGTAATAAGCTACTCGTCGAAGTCCAAGCGGTACTACTAGTGAGACAGATGTCTCACCTGCAAAACATAAATAAAGCAAACGTGAGTACAAAGGTACTCAGCAAGACATACATCAGATCCTATCATACATGCATTTGTATCAAGAAGGTAATGTGGGGTTTAGTTGCAGCAAGCCAGCTTTGACTCAGTGGCTATCCTGTTCTACGACAACGAAAAACTTCTTTGAGATGAGGCAGCGCACACGAGTCCACTAATCACCACATCAATACACTACTATGGATTCATCCCCGCCTCCTTACATGAAGGCCATCCATAGCACTCACACTTGTCTTGAGCATTTTATAGTATCCACTTTAAGTTGTCTATGTACCACGTAAGCATCCAAGAAGTCCATAACTGAGGACAGGGCTATTCGAATAGATCATGATAACCCTGCAGGGGTGTACTTCTTCACACACGCTCTCACCACTTATCACCATATACACATCACATATCTCGGCAACCATCAAGAGGAAGCCTGGAGAGGGTGTCGGCCACGACCTACCTAACCACACAAGACTCTAGTCCAGGTTTATCGCCTATTCGGGTTCCATCCGCAAGGAGATCCGGCCGGGGTTTCGCTCATGGCCCTAAACGATGTGTACAGGGTTCCCGAGCCCACCATCTGGGTGCCACTCGGTACATCGGGCCACGGTGCCTAGTCTGTCCCAAGTCCACCCTGCCGGGTGCCACTCGGTAGAAAAATAGCACTACCTACAAACACCAGAAACTATTTGCAACTCCTGGACAGAGATCAAGTTGGTTAATAAGTCGAGAGGGGCACTTAAGCATTCCAATGTGTGGTAGTAGCTAGTCATTGGATGACATACACGGAACTCAGTTCTTAAGGACGGTTCCAGTGAGACAACCCACCATGTACTCCTACATGGCCTCTCACCGCTACCTTTACCAAATCGTGTTCACACACTTAACTCTCAGCATCAGAACATAGCATTACACTCCAATTCATTCCCAATGAATCAGACCTGACATACTCTAAGCAATAGCAGGCAAAGCATGGTAGGAACACAACATGGCTCAATCAACTCCTACACATGCTAGTGGGTTTTAACTATTTACTGTGGCAATGACAGGTCATGCAGAGGAATGGGTTCAACTACCGCAGCATAAAGTAGCAGTTGAATCGTTGTTGTCCTAATGCAATAAATGAGAGCAGGAGTGAGAGGGTAGGATTGTATCGGAATGAACAAGGGGTTTTGCTTGCCTGGTAGATCAACAGGGGGGCACTGCTCCTCAGACAGGTACTCTGGATCGGTCTCCGGTGCAGGACCTATCGAGAAGGAACGGTGTCGGAAATCAATACACAATCATATGCAACAATATGATGCATGAACATGGCATGGAGATGTGATGTTGTTTGAGCTAATGCAACTAGCATTCATTTGGTTGAGGTCCATTTGAACCAAAGGTTCAAATGCTACTCCAAAATAAGCTCTTATAAATGCCATTCATGTGTTTTCACCTATACAACAGGTATAACTTGGTTTTTCATGCATGAAACTAGTACAAATGGATAGGTTGCATTTTTCTGATCATTTTTCATATATAAATTATTTCAATCTGAGCTACAGTTGAATTTCTATGAATTTTTTAAGTTTATAACAATTTCTGGAATTTCCTGATTTATTTTAAAGCCAGCAAAAAGATATATTGCGTCAGCATGACAGCAACATTGCGTCAGCAGGTCAAAGGCGGCTGACCAGGTCAAACCTGACGTTTGGGGTCCACACGTCAGTGTCATAGTGTTAAACGGAGGTTTTTTACTAATCTAATTAAAACTAGTGGCGCTGGGGCCCAGTGTCAGTGTCTCTAGGGGGGTTGTTAGTGCCTAACTAAGATGCCACGTCAGCCCGCCGGAGTTCTGGCCGGCGCAACCAATAGTGCGGTGGCGACTCGCCGGACTTGCGCTACGAGTGGCATCTGGACGCGCGAGGACCACCGGGGCGTAGCCCATCGTCGTCCGCATCCAGGGGAGCTGGTGGGAGGCTGCGGGGGCGCCGGAGCTCGCCAGACAAACTCTACATCTCTGTCAGGTGGAATACCTGGCAGGTCCTCTGGATAGACATCCGCAAAGTCACGGACTACCGGGATATCTTCAAGGTCTGGAAGAGGGCTGGCATTAAGGGAATAGAGCTGACGCTTTGCAACTCTAGTCGAGACAGTGACTATCTTGCCAGATGGGTGTGTAAGCTGAACAGACCTGGTGTAAAAATCAATCTTGGCATAATGAGCTTTCATCCATTCCATACCCAAGATGATGTTAATATCTATAGACATGAGGGCTATAAGTGATGCAAGGAATACAAGTCTGTCAACAAGGATTTCATTACCATGGCTTATTCTGGTAGTTTGCCATCTAGACCCTGGAGTTTGGATTTCAAGTGGAGTTGGCATATCACAAAATGACATGTCCTGCAAACGAGCATAGCCTTCAGAAATGAAGGAGTGAGATGCTCCGGTATCGAACAGAACCGAAGCTGGATGACAGTTGACAAGGAGTGTACCAAGAACGACATCCGGATCATCATGAGCGTCTTTAGCTGAGACATGATGCACACATCCACGTTTAGTGGGAGCTGACTTGACACTGATCATCTTGCGTGATGGCTTACCACCGCCAACAGACTTCTCAGGAAGGGGTGGAGCATAGTTGGTTTGAGAGCAGTCACATGCATAGTGTCCTGGCTCTCCGCATGTGAAACAAGTCCCTAAAGTAGGACGTGGACCTGCTTTGACAAGCGGTCTACCAATAGGCCTGGGTGGAGCATGTAACTGAACTGGGTGAGGCGCCACATAAGAGGGCCTCGGTGAATAACCGGGTTGAAGAGCGGAGTTCGGAACCCAAATCCGGCACTTCTGCGAAGTAGAACCGGAAGAAGAACCCAAACCACGGGTGTGCTTATGAGACTCCTCGTAAGTGAGTTGAGTTGTCTCTGCATTAATGGCCTTGTTCAGAAGAGCCTGGAATGTATTGCAATGATGCAAGTGGAGATCACGACGCAACTTGGGGTTGATACCCTTCCGGAACCTAGCCTGCTTCTTGGCATCCGTGGACACCTCTTCCGTAGCATAGCAGGCTAGGTTCTCAAACTCTCTACTATAAGCATCAACAGCCGTCTTCTCCTGGGTGAAACTACAAAACTCTTCTCTCTTGCGGTCAATGAGAGCCAGAGGGATGTGATGCTCGCGAAAAGCCTCACTGAAATCTCTCCAGGTGGGTATCTGGCCAGCTGGAAGCATAGCCTCATAGTTCTGCCACCGAATACTAGCAGGACCTTCCAGGTGATAAGCAGCATAGGTGACCTTGTCACTTTCAGCTACGTTCGTAGAACGCAGCTTGTGTGTGATACTATGGAGCCAGTCATCTGCATCGAGTGGTTCAATGGAATGATGGAAGGTAGGTTGTTTTAGACCAATGAAATCATAGATGGTCGCTGACTCTTTGCACTGATGGGAGGTGTTCTCCTCAAAACGTGCTAACAAGCGGTTAGTCTCTCACTTGTTCTTCTCCATCTCTAACATGAACTCTGCCAACGAAGACTGGTCGGGAGGATCCTCATCCCTACCATCTCCGTGGTTCCGGCTACGAGCAACAGAACTTCGGTTAACTGACGACATCCTGAAGAACCAACCAAGGAAACAAAGGATGGATTCAGCATCATCATAAGGATGTAGAATATAGTACGAGGAAAATACTATCTCTTGAACTCCTAGGACAATTCCGGTAGCATAACGGTAGTAAAATGCTCAAAATGAGACATCCTGCAAATGATGGGGTAGCACCAAACTCAACATCATCACTCAAGGTTCTGAGATATTACTAAACAGGCTACACCGGAGGTACTCAAACTGGGATAAGACTCAGATCAACCAAACCTTAGAGACTACAGAGTAGTAACACGTGATCCTGATAGACGAAAGAGAAAGCCTAGTTCCTTAACCCCGTAGGAAAGATAGGATGACTCCGATCAGAAGGCATGAGGTATAAGGAGTAAAAGAGCCTTACGTTCCCTTCCACAATCAATTCCCCTATATAGCTAAAGAATTTGTAGACTCAACTTCGACCAGGTTGGCTTGGTAATCCTATAGGCAGTCAGGCTCTGATACCAAAGCTGTCGGGATCCCGATTCTAAGTCACACCGATCTAGCATGTAGCACCTCATGTCACTTTGTGGCCTCACGCACGGTATTCCCACGGGTATCGCCTTACCATGGCCCAGGACCGTTTGCGCCTTTTGGCCCCTGTTGATTTTCTATGAATTTTTTAAGTTTATAACAATTTTTGGAATTTCCTGATTTATTTTAAAGCCAACAAAAAGATATATTGCCTCAGCATGACAGCAACATTGCATCAGCAGGTCAAAGGCGGCTGACCAGGTCAAACCTGACGTGTGGGGTCCACACGTCAGTGTCACAGTGTTAAACGGAGGGGTTTTTTACTAATCTAATTAAAACTAGTGGCGCTGGGGCCCGGTGTTAGTGTCTCTAGGGGGGTAGTTAGTGCCTAACTAAGATGACACGTCAGCCCGCTGTAGTTCTGGCTTGCGGCGACCAATAGCGCGGTGGCGACTCGCCGGACTTGCGCTACGAGCGGCGTCGGGACACGCGAAGACCACCAGGGCGTTGCCTGTCGTCGTCCGCATCCAGGGGAGCTGGTGGGAGGCTGCGGGGGCGCCGGAGCTTGCTAAAGCGGGGCTCGAGGCGGCCGCCGGAGCACGGGTCCGGGCGGAATGTGGCTGCAGGGCACGACAAGGGCTGCAGAGGGCCTCTACGGCCTCCTGGCGTTGCACTGAGCATGGTGGTGTGCTCGAGCGCTAGCTACGGTGGCCCTGGCCACGGCGGCGACATGGCCGGCGGCGAGGCGCTCGCGGTTGCGACGGTAGCAGGGCTACGACACGGAATCGAGTGTGGGGACAGAGGGGAAACGGAGGAGAGCTCACGGGGAGACCGTAGACGCCGTCAGCGAGCTCGGGGAGGGTCGAACGCGAGCGGAACGGCGACGGCGATCTCCGGTGGCCGGTGATGAAGATGACGATGATGGAGGCGCTCCAGGGGCGTTCGGCGACGCGTAGCTTGACAGAGAGGACGAGAACGACGGTGCGGAGCGTCTGGGCACGAAACGAGGGCGAGGCCGTGACGGTGGGCGCGGCAACTGCGAGCGGTGGCGACGGAGCCGTTCAGAGGGGTGAGAGAGAGAGAGGTCCAGGGGAGGGGATGAGCATGGGGGAGAGTGGGCGAGGGTCGAGGGGAGTGCGTGTCGCCCTCGGGTGCCTCTAGCGGCGAGCAGGGAAGCAGGAGGTGGCCGGCGTGTGCTCGCGCGTGGCGGCCATGCGCACGCTGTCCTTCTGTCAAAGGAGGAAGAAGACCGGGGAGCCCCTGGTGGGCCGGGCCACTTCTACCAGGTAAGGCCCACGTGAGGTGCACACATACGTTATCCCTTTTTTTCTATTTTTTTTCTATTTTCTATTTTCTGTCATTTGTTTTGACTTAGTAATAATACTAAACCATTTTATTTAATTCTCTCAAATTTTGCAGGGACCTAAGGGATTAATCCAAAGCCCCTCACCAAAATTCAGAATTTTTGGACATATATTATATATATAGCAAATATATATCCAAAGCAAATAATTACTGGATTAATTCAAAATGCCCAAAATAAATACTTATGAGCCCTTAAAAATATTGATTTGATTTTTATCTCTGTCCAATATTTTCAGAGAGCAACATGAGCATTACAGGGCGATTGCATTGCATACAATAAAGCGACAACCATATGGCTCCTGCCAGTTGCTGATAACTTCGTTACAAAACATGACCATCTCATACAAAAATATAGCATCATGTCTTGACTATATCACATCACAACATGCCCTGCAGAAACAAGTTAGACGTCCTCTACTTTGTTGTTGCAAGTTTTACGTGGCTGCTACGGGCTGAGCAAGAACCGTTCTTACCTACACATCAAAACGACAACGATAGTTTGTCAAGTTAGTTTTGTTTTAACCTTCTCAAGGACCGGGCATAGCCACACTCGGTTCAACTAAAATTGGAGAAACTGACACCCGCCAGCCACCTGTGTGCGAAGCACGTCGATAGAACTAGTCTCGCGTAAGCATACGCGTAATGTCGGTCCGGGCCGCTTCATCCAACAATACCGCCGAACCAAAGTATGACATGCTGGTAAGAAGTATGACTTGTATCACCCACAACTCACTTGTGTTCTACTCGTGCATATAACATCTACGCATAAACCTGGCTCTGATACCACTGTTGGGGAATGTAGTAATTTCAAAAAAATTCCTACACACATGCAAGATCATGGTGGTGCATAGCAATGAGAGGGGAGAGTGTCGTCCACGTAACCTCTTAGACCGTTAAGCGGAAGCGTTATGACAACGCAATTGATTTAGTCGTACGTCTTCATGATCGACCGATCCTCAGTACCAAACGTACGACACCTCCGCGTTCAGCACACGTTCACCTCGGTGACGTCCGACGAACTGTCGATCCAGTAGAGCTTGAGGGAGAGTTTCGTCAGCCTGACGGTGTGGTGAGGATGTTGATGAAGCTACCGTCACAGGGCTTCGCCTAAGCACCACTACGATATGACCGAGGTGGATTATGGTGGAGGGGGGCACCACACACGGCTGGGAGAGATCAATGATCAACTTGTGTGTCTAGAGGTGCCCCCTGCCCCCGTATATAAAGGAGAAAGGGGGGAGAGGCGGCTGGCCAAGGAGGGCGCACCAAGGGGGGAGTCCTAGTCCCACCGGGAGTAGGACTCCTCCTTTCCTAGTAGGAGTAGGAGAAGGCGAAGGAAAGGGAGAGGAGGAGATGGAAAGAGGGGGCTCCCCCTTGCCTTAAACCAATTCCGTTTGGTCCTTGGGGGGGGGGGCGCCCCACACTCCCCTTGCTTCCCTCTATTTCTACTAAGGCCCATGTAGGCCCATTGAGCCCCCGGGGTGGTTCCGGTAACCCTCGGTACTCCGGTATGTATCCGGGAACCCCCGGAACCCTTCCGGTGTCCGAATATAACCTTCCAATATATCAATCTCTATGTCTCGACCATTTCGAGACTCCTCGTCATGTCCGTGATAACATCCGGGACTCTGAACTACCTTCGGTACATCAAAACATATAAACTCATAATACCGATCATCACAGAACTTTAAGCGTGCGGACCCTACGAGTTCGAGAACTATGTAGACATGACCAAGACACGTCTCCGATCAATAACCAATAGCGGAACCTAGATGTTCATATTGGCTCCTACATGTTCTACGAAGATCTTTATCGGTCAAACCGCATAACAACATACGTTGTTCCCTTTGTCATCGATATGTTACTTGCGCGAGACTCGATCGTCGGTATCTCAATACCTAGCTCAATATCGTTACCGGCAAGTCTCTTTACTCGTTCCATAATGCATCATCCTGCAACTAGCTCATTAGTCACATTGCTTGCAAGGCTTATAGTGATGTTTCTTACCGAGAGGGCCCAGAGATACATCTCCGACAATCAGAGTGACAAATTCTAATCTCAATCTATGCCAACTCAACAAGTACCATCGGAGACACCTGTAGAGCACCTTTATAATCACCCAGTTACGTTGTGACGTTTGGTAGCACACAAAGTGTTCCTCCGGTAATCGGGAGTTGCATAATCTCATAGTCATAGGAACATGTATAAGTCATGAAGAAAGCAATAGCAGTAAACTTAAACGATCAAGTGCTAAGCTAACGGAATGGGTCAAGTCAATCACATCATTCTCCTAATGATATGATCCCATTAATCAAATGACAACTCATGTCTATGGCTAGGAAACTCAACCATCTTTGATCAACGAGCTAGTCAAGTAGAGGCATACTAGTGACACAATGTTTGTCTATGTATTCACACATGTATTATGTTTCTGGTTAATACAATTCTAGCATGAATAATAAACATTTATCATGATATGAGGAAATAAATAATAACTTTATTATTGCCTCTAGGGCATATTTCCTTCAGTAGTTGCGGCGGACGAAGGCGTCGTGGTCGATGATGGCGATGGCGGCGCCGATGGAGGTGATGGTAATGCCAATGATGACGACAGCGATGCCAGTGACGCGTCCGAGGGAGACCCTGGGGCGTGGTGAGCGACCTGGCCGATTGATTCCGTGCTTCTCACCTGTTTTCCCTACACGTAGAAGCTCGGGCGCAGCCCCAGAGGTTGTAAGAGCATTTTGGGAGGGGGAGCCCCTCATGTAAATATACTACTGACTCTTCTCCTTTAGGTTGAATTTAATATGCGCCTTCACGAACTCACGTAAGCTGGGGCAAGGTTGCTGTTGTGGTTTACCTTAGCCTGGATGAGCCCAAAACCGGGTCAAGAGATTGTGGGCTTCTTGGAAGCTCCTGAGGAATTTGTCCACACGCCCGAGGGGGCCGCGTGATAAGCGAGTGCTAGCCGCGGCGCAACACGTGCGTGGCTCGTGTGCTTCATGCCCAACCCCGATCGCGAGGGGCCTGCAAGGGGGAAGCGACATGCGCGAACTCTGAAATAAGGCAAGAACCAGACTGTGAGAAATAGCTCGAACGAGAAAAGGCATCCCCCCGCATGCATCAAATGAAAATTCAACTTTGACTTAAATGCAAACCCAGAAGGCAGGGTTATAGAAAAGAGATCCAAATCAAATGGCCGCGTCCGGCCCCTAGTCTAGTCTTCGACGTCTTCTCACCGGCATTGAGCTAAGTGCTACCACTAGGCGTGGGAGGGAGCCCAGATGCCCGAGGGTAGCACTCCTGAGACTCCGGGGCGTGTATAGCCCCACTCATTATTACATGAGAGTGTCACGGGCGGAGATCTTCATAGGCATGAGACTTACTTCATATCGCCTGACGAGGGCCCCGCCTTGCGCCACCCCCTACCACCGCCGGGACGACCGGAAACCAAGATGGCCCAATGAGGGCAGAGGGGATGCCAGCGGCGTCCTCGGCGACCACATGTCCTTTGCCGGGGGAAGGGTCGTCGGCACCACCCCGATAGAGGGCCTACCTCCGGGCGCTACCTTGCTCCGTGCGACGCGGACAGGGGCCTTGCTCCTGGCCCCTCCTACGTAGCCCCCAGTCAGCCTCTTCTGGTGAGACGGATACCACCACGCCGGAACGGTCACCGGGTGCTGTGACCTCGCTGACTTGCGATTCATGGTTAGCGTAAGCTTGCCCCTGGGAGATTAGTGGTACCCTGTACCTGTTGTCGGCGGCGCGGTTGGCGAGGCTCTCGGGCGGCTCCTGGAAGGCCTCAGCTCCTAGCGCCTCTTCTTCCCAGCCCGGCTCAAGGAAAGAGCCGAGGTCATCTCCTGGCACGCACTCCTGGTTCATCATGCGGGGCACGTAGACTTCCGAGGCCCTTGTCCCGAAGGCCTCGCCGTAGTGCCCCATGCTCCATGTCACCCGACTGAAGACGCCATCCTGAGGATGGTGGGGTAGCGCCTCACCAGGGCTGCGTAAGATGACGCTCGTGCCCGCACCTATCCGAGGTGGTGCGAGTGCGAGGGGGCGCCCTCCGCCGTGGATCATGCTGGTGTTGACGAAGCCCCCGGGCGCACTTGGGGGTACGCAGGCGCGGCGAGGCCCGCCGTGGGATCCTGCCGCTGCCTGGGGCGTGAGCTGGTAGCAGAAGGGCGATGCTCCCATGGCCGCCGCGTCCAGTAGCTCGGTGACGCGCTCTAGCAGTGCATCCCGGCCGCTCTCCATCAGTCGGCACCGCAACAGCTCCCGTGCCACCATGAGCGCAGCCCGCATGTTCGCCTGCTCCCTCTTGGTGTGCGGCGCCGTCGCCGTGGCGTGGCTTGCGGCCCTTGCAGCAGCTCGCGTCTGTCGGCGAGTAAGAGTAGAGGGTGAGTGACCGTGCCGCCCACGCCCCGCGGTGTTTGGCGGCGCGCGTGCTGCCTGAGACGCGGGGTTGTGGTCTTCCTGGCCTGGTAGCGCCGTCCGGGCTGGCCAGGAAGCCCAGCGGTCGGCGTTGGTCCTCGAGTCGCCTGACATCGGAGCCGTGGGTCGCCGAAGGATCAACAAATGGATCAGATGATGGGAGGTGAGCCCCGGCGCACCGCTACCTGGTGCGCCAAATGCCGGATCACGGGTTCCGGCAAAACCCTTAAGGTTCGAACACTGGGTGCACGCAAAGATCTTCCCCCTACCAATCCACATCCTAACTCAGATAAGATCTTGCGAACTAACTCGACCAACTCGCAACACAAAGGACACAAGATTTATACTGGTCGGGCCACCGTTGTAGTGTAATACCCTACTCTAGTGTGGTGGTGGTGGATTGCCTCTTGGGCTGAGGATGAACAGTACAAGGGGAAGAACAGCCTCCTGAGGAGAGGTGTTCTTGTGCTTGGTGAGCTTGTGGTTGTCCGGATCTCTCTCTATCTCACCCCTAGCTATGGTGGTGGCTAGTCCTATTTATAGAGGCCCTAGTCCTCTCCCCAAATATTGAGTGGGAAGGGAGCCAACAATGGCCAATTTGAAAGGGGACAGCTAGTACAGCTTATCCTGACAAAAGTGGTCTTCGCCTACAAAAGTCTCTGGTGGTGACACCGCCTTGGGCTCCATGGTGACCTCCGTCTTGCCATCCTTCTGGTCTTGGTCTCATTGCACCGACATGGAACCTTTGCTTGATGCCTCGGTACTCCGCGCCTGCGCTTGCCCCCTTAGCACCAAAGAGGAAACCAGGACACTGCGCACTGGCGCCCACCTAGCCTTTGTCGTCATGGCTCACGTCACTAGAACCTCGCGAGGTTTGCCTGGCCTTGAATTCTCCACCCCTCATGAGCCAGCCTGGTGATGCCGCTCCTGAGGAGGTCTTGTGTCGTCCGCCTCGTGAGGCTTGGCCCCTCGCGAGGGTCTTGAATGTCTTGTTGATGAAGATGGGCCATACAGGCCTGCTAGCAAAGCCACGTCGTGGGCCGCAGGCAGGCAAGTCTGGGGACCCCCATTCCTAGAACGCCGACAATGACTTTTTACAACATGACATCACGCCCGTCCAGTCATAATTTTGAACCATTTTTCGTCTGCCGCTCCACGTTTCGAGACATGGCTTCCATTGGCACATCTTGTCGAAGCAGAGATCGTGTCCCCTTTTTATGGGATTCTCATCAATACGGGCATGGGTAACCCACCATGCCGTTTACACAGCTCGTGGGAATAGGCAAGCTTTAAGGCGAGCGGGGAGGCGTTCGATATTTGCTGCCTTTATAAGGGGATAAGGATTCGTCCTCACTCACCCCTGCCTTCTCCTTCCTCTGCCCATCCATTCTAGAGCTCCAGCGCCCAAGCCCAAGCTTCCATCGCCGGAGAAAACACTCCAACCATGTCCGGATCTGGATCAGGTGGCAAGTGGATGGCTTCTTCTGTTAAGAAGAAAGACATCAAAGAGCTTCGAGAGGCTGGATACCTGGCCAAGGAGATCGTTCACCGTCTCCCGGCCGAAGGACAGATCCTCCCTACCCCAGAGCCCCATGAGAGGGTTGTGTTTCTCGCACAATTCGTCCGTGGGCTGGGATTCCCTCTCCACCCGTTTGTCCGCGGACTGATGTTTTACTATGGGCTAGACTTCCATGATCTAGCCCCCAACTTTATCCTCAACATCTCGGCATTTATAGTCGTTTGCGAGGCCTTCCTCCGTATCCCGCCTCACTTCGGCCTATGGCTGAAGACTTTCAATGTAAAGCCGAAGGTGGTGAGAGGCCAACAGGCAGAGTGCGGAGGCGCCATGGTGGGCAAGATGCCTAACGTTACATGGCTCGAAGGCTCCTTTGTGGAGATGGTGAAGGGGTGGCAGTCGGGGTGGTTCTACATCACCGAGCCGCGCGACACCAACTGGGCGGCGGCCGCCGAATTTCGATCTGGAGCTCCACTGTGGCTCACCTCCTAGCAAGAGAATGGCCTCGCTTGGGGCTCTTCGAGCGAGCTGACTGGGCTCCAGACATGCGTTCAGAACATGATAACCAAGAGGATCAAACTCATCAACGTGATCCAAGTTATGCTCATTCGCCGGATCCTTCCGTGCCAATGCCAGACTTGCTATCTGTGGGAGTTCGATCCGGCCAAGCACCAGACGCTACTAGAGCTCTTTGGCACAACACACGAAGATATCTGGAAAGTTCTCTTCAAGGCCGGCGAGACACCACCGCCCATGACCGAAGATCGTGGACTCAGCTTAAAGCGCCTCGCCAATTCGGTAAGTTCTTTCATGTATTCAAGGTATAACCTTTACTGGCATATTTTGGGAAGGAGTCTAAGCCTTCCTATCAATCTTCAGGCCTGGATCGACATAGCGGGGCGGATTAATTGTCCAGCTCCATTTCCTGAAGATGAGGAAACCCCACTCCTAATGAAGATGCTATTTCCGGCGCCTTATGATGTGTCGGAGAAGAAGGCCAAGAAGAAGGCCAAAGGGATCAGGAGTGGCCTTCGCCGAAAGGGTGCTTCCGACATGTCATCCGAAGACGAGACTGACTCTTCGGTCACCGAAGACGAGGGCGAGGAGGAAGAAGAGGACGGCTTCCTCCCGGAGGGGGGGAAAGAAGAAAAGAGAGGCTTCCATGAATCTGGAGGTGAAGGCGCCCAAGAGGGGGACGGGCTCCCTTGCAGATAACTCCGCATGGGATGTCGAAAGCAGTCTAGAGCGAATGCCCCAGACCAAGCCTCGTGCTGCCTCGTAAGTACCAAAACCCTATGCACCTCCTAATACCTAGCATTTCCAGTTTATAATATTAATATGTTTAAACTATGCCATTACAGTCCGGCCTGCTATGGCTCCCCGCGATCCTCTATAGAGGGTTCGCTAGACTCAAAGGAGATGGCTAGCATGTCTCCGCCGCCCACTCATTCTGCCTCACCCAAGGGTGATGATGAGGTGGCAACCCCAAAGGACCTTCCCAGACTAGGGGGAGATTCCAGAAATCGTTAAGGTGGCACCCCAGGATGACTCCTCAGCTGCCGGACACATGGGGGAAAAATCCCCCATGCGGACTGGCAATGGGGGCAAAGTTCCCTTCGGCCCTCAGCTGGATACCATTCCAGAGACCTACACGGCTCCGGAGTCCAGCGAACGGCCTTCCCCGAAAGGAAGAAGTGTGCCTGTTCCACCGGTGACCTTTGTCCAACCAGAGGCACCGAATAATCTGCTGGAAGCGCTACGAGGCGCCTCCATTGTGGATGAGCACCGTGTCCTTATGGGTATAGTGATCGAAAAGGTTCAGTCCGCCAAAAGCAGACTGACCGAGGCCTGCACTACCCTTTTAATAGGCTTTGAGGTAACAATTATAGAAAAAATATCACAATGTGGACCGTAGCCCCTGATGCTCTATTCGGTGTCCGGAAAGGAAAAGCCGAGCAAGGGATCAAAATAATTTTCACAGGAGTCTAACATAATATGTCTATGTGAATAAGCAGGCGTCGCCACTGGCTGCTGCCGCTCACACTTCGGAGGTCTCCGGACTGAAGCAGAACATAGAGCGGGCCAAGAAAGAGCTCGGCCTTGTGAAGAAGCAGCTGGAGGACAGCAAATGTATGCAGTAACCTGCATGTATATTTAGGAAGGATGAATGGTTCATGCTGACTAAAGTGCCATGAACTTTATTAGGGGCCACGATCGAGGTGGAGGCCCTCAAGAAGGCGTTAGAGAAGGTTGTGGACAAAGCATCCAAGGATCGCGCCACGCGCGAGAAGCCCGAGGCCCGGGTCGGTGAGGTTCAGCTAGAGCTCCAGGACGCCCTCAATAAGTACATGTCCTTGGAGTGTGATTCTAAGACACAAGCGTCTGAACTAGCGAAGGCCCTCCAGAGCGCGCAGGAGGCTCGAGCCGAAGCCCAGAGCGCCCTTCAGGAAATCCAGGCGGCCCGGAAGATCGCGGTGGGTAAGGCTTTCATTATGCAAAGCAAGTCTGTGAAGGAAGCGTTACTTTTACTTACCCGAATTTGGAGCTCTCCAAGGGCGTTTATGGATTTTCCACGCAGTGTATCAGACGCTACCGAGTTTTATCGGGCCGACGAAGGGAGTTCTACGGAGAAGCTGTTCTGGTCTGAATATCTTGTGCCCGAACATCCGGTGTCCTTCAGCGACCAGCTCAAACAGCTGGTCGCGCTGCACAAGACGGCCGATCTGGCCATGAAGGAGCTGATAGTCCGACTATGGCCTGCCGTGCCGATACCTAGAAGCTACTTCGGACTTGTGAAGCGGCTTGTTGGTGCTTGCCCCCGGCTTGAGGTTATAAAGCGGTCGGTCTGTATCGAAGGTGCATGGATGGCCTTTTCCCGCGTCAAAACACACTTGGCGAAGATGGATGTCAAGAAGCTAATGATCGAGGGGCCACCTGAGGGCAAGGAGCACCGCCGACCCGAGTTGTACTTTGATGGTGTCTTGGAGGGATCTCGCATTGTTGCGGATCACTGTGCGAGAGACACTATCTTTGAATGAACGTATGCGAGTTCCCTCTGCCTTGTATGATAAAACAAAGTGTTTATGCAATGTATTGCTTGTTATGTTTTTAAATTTTTACTTCCTATGCGGCCGTGTTGTATGAAATATGAGGGTTAACCAGTAGTCGGCTTCTGCCCCCACGTAGATAGTACGAGGGTGTTTGGGATGGAATCTAAACAATCTGGATCCAATTAGATGGTCCTTGAAGAATTTTTTTAGCTCAACGAACCAGGCAACCAGACTATGCGGCTGTAACGCCTCACTTAGCCATAGGAGTGCGACAATAAAAACATGGGCGCAGCCCCTAGTATCTGAAATAGAGTGCTATAAGCATATGATTGGGAAGTACCAATCCTTCGCATAATGCGGAAGAAATCTCCAATGATTTGCAACCTCCAAACATTTGACGGGCTCTCGCCGCATCATGACAGTCCGTTTTCGGCTTTCTCTACTGAGGTGCTCCTTTGGATAAACCAAGGCACAATCACAGTAGTTCTCGCTTTACTACCTTAGCCGACATAGAGGAATGTAAGGTAGCAAGCACAAGAGCCAGGCAACCCAACTATTGACCAAAGACATGATTCAGATCCAATGCATATAATGCTAAATTCGGGGTGCTGAACTATACTTATAAAAAGTGTTCGGGCTTTTGTTGCCGTAATGTGGGGTGCTGTGCAGCACCTGGTGAACATGAAACGTACCAAAGTGTACGGGTGCTACCTGATAGCACTACAAAAAAAGACACATCCGTGACAATTTGGGCCGAATGAATTTTTTTCTGTCATACATATGACACTTCTATGACGATAATTGTGACAAAACCCGGTATCATCATAGATGTGGTGGGCTCCTACTTCTATGACAAAAAATCATGACAGAAAATGGGCTTTTTGTCCTGGGCGGGCTGGAGACGCAGCTGCATGACATTCTTTGGGCCGTCCATGACGGAAAAAAACCGTGGTAGAAGCGAGGGGGAGGAAAATTTCGGGGAGTTCCCGGTTACGTTGGGAGGTTGGGGGCCGAGCGATGCGCGTTTCTCTCGTACACGTATGCGCGTGTGTGCGAGGCGTTGGCTCTAACTAAACCTGAGCGAGGCGTTGGGCTCTAACTGAACCCGAGCGATTGCACTGCAGGCTACGCGTTACTGAACCCGAGTGATCGATCGATGGCTATTAACTAAAACCGATCGAGCGATTCCTTCGCTACTGCTGCTAACTGAAGCCGATCGATGGGATGAACAGTGAGCGTTGCGGGGGAGGGGGGTTGTATGAACAGTGAGCGGTGGCATTGCCTCTGGATGAACAGGATCCCATGGTGTGGTGGAGGGCTGGATAAACAATAGACGGTGGAGGGGTGCCCGTGGAGGGGTGGATGAACATGCCCCCATGGTGTGGAGGGCTGGATGAACAGTAGACGGTGGAGGGGTGGTTGAACAGGACCCCGTGGTGTGGAGGGCTGGATGAACAATAGACGGTGGAGGGGTGCCCGTGGAGGGGTGGTTGAACAGGACCCCGTGGTGTGGAGGGCTGGATGAACAGTAGACGATGGAGGGGTGGTTGAGCAGTAGCCGGTGGAGTAGCGCGCGGTGGAGGCTGGATGAACAGGAGCCCGTGGAGGCTGGAGGAGGTCGACGGTGGAGATGAACAGTATCCCGTGGAGTCCCGTTTTAAAGTATGCCACACCCCTCCCAATGAACAGGACCCCCGTTTCGACCGTAGCGCTCCAACACAAGTCCGTTTCGTCCGTTTTGCGGTACGCCACACCCCTCCCGATCAACAGGACCCCCGTTTCGACCGTAGGAAGTCCGTTTCCTCCGTTTTGCGGTACGCCAGACCCCTCCCGATGAACAGGATCCCGTTTCGAATGTGGTCGGTCGAACACAAGGCCATTTCCTCTGTTCTGCGGTACGCCAGGCCTCGTTTCCATCGCCTGTTCCATCCAAGCCCTCCCGATGAACATGACGCATTCCGTTGCCTCCCCATGAACATGACGCATTCTATTGCCTCCCCATGAACACGACGCATTCCGTTGCCTCCCCATGAACACGACGACGACACTGTTTCTCCGTTCTGATGCAGCCATGTACACGAGCCCTGGCCGTACGTATGCGCGAGTAGGCGTTCGAGACCCTGCCCATATGTACACATACGTGGCCGTATTTTCTTTCTTGCACCCTGGCCACTGTACGTACGTGTAAATGCTATGTGCGCGCCTCTACTACGACATGTGCACGCCTCTACATCGACCAGTATGTACGTACACGTTCGTGACCAGAATGACAACGCTACATACGCTTCGACCAGGTGGGTCCCGACTGTCAGGCAGTTCCTTGCCTACGAAGATGTAGCTGGTCGGTCCCAGCAGTCAGAGGGCGAATCGTTTTTTTGCCCGAACGCACTTCCTTGCGTGCGAAGATGTAGCTGGTGGGTCCCAGCATTCAGGGGGAAACGTTTTTTTCGCGAAATACGGTGGCCCGTCCAGTGGGTCCCAGCTGTCAGGTGGAGGAATCATTATTTTCCGCGTAATAAGGAGGCACTTCCTTGCTGCGGCCGTGGACCCAGCTGTCAGCCTCTCCATGTACAGTCCATGTCCGATGGAAGTCGTTCCTTGACCATGTTGACCTGTCACATCCCTAGTTCTGGTATGAGCTAGGCTAACTAGTCATGTGTGCATCATGTTTAAATTTCATTTAAATTTGAAATGGGGATGTTGCAAACCCTAGCACCTAAGTTTTTTCCCAATATGTTCAACTTTAAAATGGATTTTCAATGAACCCAAAATGCAATTCAAAATGTTCATGCTCTTTGGATAATGTTGGGAACAACAACCCGAGGTGATGCACATTTTTGCTACTCATTTTGAATTTTTGAATCAATGCATAAATATTTGATTTGGAGATGTTTAAATTATATAAATATTTTAATGGCTCCAAAAATGTTGGGAATTGGTGAGGGCCTCTGGAATATTATATCTAGATGCCACAAATATTTTCAGCATTTATGGAAGTGTTTTAACATTTCTTTTGGATTCAAAACAAATGTCAGAAATAGAAAAAGAAAACAGGAGATAAGAAAACACTTACCTGGTGCTTACCTGGTGGCCCAACAGGACCGGCCCAGCTAGGCCCAACCCACCACCGCACCTCGTTGTCGTCTTCCTCCCCGGACAGAAGGACGAGCGCGTGCTCGCCGCGCGCTGGCCACGCGCCTCGCCAGCTCCTGCTTGCCGCTCCCCGTCGATGCCGTGGCCTTCTACGGAGACGCCACGCAATCCCCGACCCCCTCTCACTCCCTCTCGCTCCTCCCCATCCTCTGTCTCGCTCTCCCCCCTCTGTCCCGAGCGCTGCCGTCGCCGCCGACAAACACCACCGCGGCCACTGCCTTCCCCTCGCCTCTCCGACGTGCCCCAGAGCTCCGCCTCGCCGCCTGCTACGTCCTCAATGAGCCAGGCGACCCGGGAAGCTCTGCATCGAAGCCACCGTCTTCGTTTCCATCACCGGCCGCCGGAGATTCGCCTCGCCGCCCTGCTCGCTCCGACACCTCCCCGGCCCCGCCGTCTTCACCGGAAGACTCGCCATGAGCCACTGAATCGCTCCCCTCCGTCTTTTTCTTCACACACGCGTCGTAGTCGTAGTTTTGTAGATGGCCGAAGCGCCCAGCCGCCGTCCGTGTCGCCACCATCGCCCAGGCCAACGCAGCCCGCAGCCGAGCGCGTCACCCTGCTCCTGATGACGCCAAGAGGCCGTAGAGCCTCTCCACTCGCTTCCCCATGCACCGCAGCCCTCGCCCGCACTTGGTCGTGCTCTGGCCGCCGCCCCGAGCTTCGCTCTGGCGAGCCCTGGCTGCCCCCGCCTCTCCTACTTGCTCCTTTCGGTGCGGACGAGCACGGGCTACGCCCCGGTGGTCTCCGCCATCCTTTTGGTCGCCGGAACGGTGATCCCGAGCCCCTCCGCCGCGTTCGGCCTCGCCGGCGGCTAAACGCCGGTGGGGTTGACCGGTCTAACCCCCCAGTTGACCTGGGGTTTGACTACCCAGGGTCAATGACAGGTGGGGCCCGGCCCTGCTAAATGTTTCTGTTAGGATTAGTTTAATATCTAATTAACACTGTTAACTAACTATGACACTGACGTGTGGACCCCACACGTCAGGTTTGACCAGTCAGCGCTGTTGACTTGCTGACGCAAGCATGATGCGGTGCTGACGCAATAAGCTATTTTTTGGATTTAAAATAAATCAGGAAATTCCAGAAAATGTTCTAAACTTCAAAAATTCATAGAAATTCAACCGTAGCTCAGATTGAAATAATTTATATATGAAAAATTATCAGAAAAATTCAATCTATCCATCTGTACCACTTTCATGCATGTTCAACCAACTTATACCCACTGTATAAGTGAAAACATGATAATGGCATTTTAAATGCTAAATATGGAGTTTGCATATGAAACCTTGGTCCATATGGACTTCATTTAAATTGTTGCTAGATGCATTAGTGCAAATCATAACATTATTACCATGTTCATGCATCATAATGTTGCATATGTTTGTGTCTTGATTTCCGACACCGTTCCTTCTCGATAGGTCCTGCTCTGGAAAGTGTTCGAGAGTACCTATCAGTGGAGCAGTGCCCCCATGTTGATCTACCAGGCAAGCAACCCCCTTGAGCATTTCGATAAATCCCACTCTCTTGCTCCTGCTCCTTATACTGCATTAGGCAACAACGATTCAAACTGCTACTTTCTGCTATGGTAGCTGAACCCATTCCTCTGCATGACCTGTCATTGCCACAGTAAATAGTTGGAACCCACTAGCATGAGTAGGAGTTGCTTGAGCCTTGATGTGCCTGCTCATCCATGCTTGTTTTCTTTATGCCAGCTATGCTTAGAGTTGTGTAAGGTCTGATTCATCGGGAATGAATTGGAGTGTTATGATATGTTCTGGTGCTGAGAGTTAAGTGTGTGAACACGATTTGGTAAAGGTAGTGGTGAGAGGCCATGTAGGAGTACATGGTGGGTTGTCTCATTGGGAACGTCCTTAAGAACTGAGTTCTATGTAAGTTGTCCAATGACTAGCTACTAACACACATTGGGCTCCGGGCTCTCCAAGCTCTCTCGACTTATTAACCACCTTGAACTCTGTCCACGAGTTGCAAATAGTTTCTGGTGTTTGTAGGTAGTGCTATTTTTCTACCGGGTGGCACCCGGCAGGGTGGACTTGGGACAGACTAGGCACACGTGGCCCGGTGTACCGAGTGGCACCCGGATGGTGGGCTCGGGAACTCTGTACACATCGTTTGGGGCCGTGAGCGAAACCCCGGCCGGATCTCCTTGCGGATGGAACCCGAATAGGCGATAAACCTGGACTAGAGTCTTGTTTGGTTAGTTAGGTCATGGCCGACACCCTCGCTAGGCTTCCGCTTGAAGGTTGCCAAGTTACATGACATGTATATGGTGATAAGTGGTGAGAGCGTGTGTGAAGAAGTACACCCCTGCAGGGTTATCATGATCTATTCGAATAGCCGTGTCCTCGGTTATGGACTTCTTGGATGCTTACGTGGTACATAGACAACTTTAAGTGGATACTCTAAAATGCTCAAGACAAGTGTGAGTGCTATGGATGGCCTTCTCATAAGGAGACGAGGATGAATCCATAGTAGTGTATTGATGTGGTGATTAGTGGACTCGTGTGCGCTGCCTCATCTCAAAGAAGTTTCTCATTGTCGTAGAACAGGATAGCCACTGAGTCAAAGCTGGCTTGCTACAACTAAACCCCACATTACCTTCTTGATACAAATGCATGTATGATAGGATCTGATGTAAGTCTTGCTTAGTACCTTTGTACTCATGTTTGCATTATTTATGTTTTTCATGTGAGACATCTGTCTCACTAGTAGTACAGCTTGGACTTCGACGAGTAGCTTGTTACCTCAGCTACGATCTTGTACCTTGGAGGGACTTGTAGATAGTCAGGTTTCTTAGCCTTTTTCTTTTGTAGTTGTCTGTACTCAGACATGTAATGCTTCCGTTGCTTGTATGCTCTGAATGATGGGTCATGTGACCCCTGTTTGTATTAATGCTATGTGGCTCTTCTGGGCCTTTATCTATATGAGTTTGAGTTATGCTGTGATGCCATGTTGTACAACCCATACTTGCATGTTATGCGTACGTGTAACGTGTATTGCTATGTGTGGGATCCGACAACCTAGTTGTTTACCTCTGGTAGCCTCTCTTATGGGGAAACGTAATCTTGTGCTTCCATGAGCCATAGTAGTCCGCTACAGCCCGGTTCACTAGAGTCCTGCTAGCCCAGCACTACTGCTCCGGAACACTTGACTGGCCGGCATGTGATTCACTTTGTTCCTATGTCTGTCCCTTCGGGGAAATGTCACGCGGTGACATCCGGAGTCCTGCCTAGCCTGCTACAGCCCGGGTTCCCGGAGTCCTGTTAGCCCAGTGCTACAGCCTGTATTCATACGTTGTTGACCAACATGCTTGAGGTTGATTCATGTATTCCTGTCCCCGTAAGTTAGTGCTACTTTGGGTTCATGACTAGT
Source organism: Triticum urartu (assembly GCF_003073215.2). NCBI lineage: Eukaryota > Viridiplantae > Streptophyta > Magnoliopsida > Poales > Poaceae > Triticum > Triticum urartu. Next base: position 80,465,524 of record NC_053024.1, on the reverse strand, counting down.
CATGTCAGCCCGGGTTCTCTGTCATATGGATGCTAGCGACACTATCATATACGTGAGCCAAAAGGCGCAAACGGTCCCGGGCCAGGTAGGGTGGCACCCGTGGGAATACCGTGCATGAGGCCACAAAGTGATATGAAGTGTTACATGCTAGATCGGTGTGATTTAGGATCGGGGTCCCGACAAGACCACGCCGCGCCGAGAGCACCAGGGCGGTGGACGACGGCGAAGCCTAGGAAGGGGACGACATGGAGGCAGGGAAGACTCGGCAGTTGTTTCCCGCGCTGAGGGGAGTACGACTGTACGAGGGTTTACTGGTTCGTCTGCCGTCGCCGGAGAATAACAGCAGGTGTGGGTGAGTAGAGGGATGGCTAGGCCAGCGATGGGAGTACGATCGGGCGGTGAGGCCTGCGCGGCAGCACAGCCAGCCGCGAGGAGGAGGGAGTAGGAAGTCCCATCGGCGCTTGTTGAAGCGGGTGGAGCAGGAAAAGCAGAGATTGAAGAAGCACGACGGTCGTTGGATGGACATCCAACAGTCAGTGCTTGTGTGTCAACCCTTTTTTAGGAAAGCCTCAAATCTGTGGAAAACAGCATACAACCCATCTGCCATTATTTCTAATAATTTACAGCCCATTTGCAAATTCTTAAGGTTTTTTTGGAGCCCATATTCTTTTTGTTAGCATTACAACCCATATCGTGGCAACGGTTAAAAAATTATACGAAATTTTGCATATTTCGATGCGATCCGAACTGTTTTTAATCCCGAAATTTCGACTCACATTCAAACTGATTTTAAAAATAAATGTATATCAATATAGAATCCAACAAATTCTCCACACATAAAAATTAATGTAATTTAAAATCTTGAAATGAAAAAAAAGATATTTGAAACTAATTGCTGGTTTGATGTGTTTTAGAAATGTACAACCCATTTCTCATTACTGATGGGCCATTTTCTTGGCCAGCCGAATGAAAGCTCTCCTCGTCTTGAAATATTTGCAGCCCAACAGGCCTGACAAAGCGACTTACTTGGCAAATCACAAAAAAAACTGGGCTGTGTCCGTGGACCCAGCTGTCAGCCTCTCCACGTACAGTACTCTTCCGATGGAAGTCGTTCCTTGACCACGTTGACCACGCCGTGCGGAGAGCACCACGGCGGTGGACGACGGCGAGGCCTAGGAAGGGGACGACAAGGCAGTGGAAGCCCGCGCGGAGAGGACTATGAGGGTTCACTGGTTCGGCTCCGGTGTGAGGCTGCCGTCGTCGCATGGCCTGGCCAGCGGTGGGAATAGTAGGGGGCGGTGAGGCCTCTGCGGCAGCACAGCTGGCCACGGGAGGCAGGAGCATGCGACACAACCGGCGCTGCTTTGGACGGCTGGAGCAAGAAGACCAGAGGTTGAAGAAGCACTACGGCCGTTGGATGGACATCGTACGGTCACTGGAGGTAGAATCGTTCATATTGAGTAAGTTGACAAAGGCCTTCTGTAAGTGCATCTAGTGCCACCCCTAGTTGGTTTTGGAGTATTGACGACAAACCTAGTTGAGGGACTAATGTGTTTGTGAGAATTGCAGGAAAACACAGGTAGAAGTCCCTCATTGATTCGGTTTCACTACCAGAGATGACCCCTAAAAATGTACGAAGACATTGAAGACAATGGTGGTTTATGAAGATATTCATATTGAAGTCAATGACATGAGAAGACTCCCTATGAAGCTTATGGAACTCGAAGACTTAGATCCTTCGTAGTTTTATTTCTTTCATGTTGTGTCATAGGAACCACCGTACTGTTAAGTGGGGTCCAAGAGAACCAGTCAGAATGACTGAAGTGATGCCTAATTCAAATCCTATGTCTTCGAGCGAAGACTATGAGAGCAAATCTTGTCCAGAGTCAGACAAGTCAGCTTTACTTGTAGCCCAAGTAAAGTTGCCGTGTGAGTTCAAAATTCGACCGTTGGTACACGTGTCAGTTCCTTAGTGACCCAGGGTCATTTCGGACAAATCAGGTCGGGTTGCCAAGTGGCTATAAATAGCCCACCCCCACAACCATAAACGGTTGGCTGCTCAGATTTCAGTGCACGGCTTTTGTCGTTTGAGAGCAACCCACCTCAAAGCCTTTGAGAGAAAATTCCTAGCGAGGAGAAAAGCCCTAACCACCTAGAGCCAGAGTAAATTGGGCATCACTTAAGTCTTCGTGTCTGAGCGATCTGAAGACTTATTACACTTGAGGACTGTGCATCCTCCAGACGGTTAGGCGTCGCGTTCAGAGCATCCAAGAGAAATTGTGGATTGCCAGTGAACGAAGTCTGTGAAGGTTTGGAAGTCGCCTGAAGACTACCACGAGTGATTGGACGAGGTCTGTGTGACCTTAGTTCAAGGAGAATACGGTGAGGACTGGGTGTCTTGGACTAAGTGTCCTTGACTGGGTGTCCGGGACTGTGTGTCCTTTGGTTTAAATACCTAGCCGCTCCAACCAGACGTACAGTTGTCACAGCAACTGGAACTGGTCCAACAAATCATTGTCTTCAACGTGTCACTGGTTTCATCTTCACTTCCTTTGACTTACTGTTATTCATTGTGAAGCCATTGCATGCTTGCTTTATCTTTTATCTTCACAACATGAATGTATGATTTGTTTGGCTTCATAACTTCTTCCTACCTGATCCTTATTACACTGAAGCTGTTTGTGATTGTGCTTTCACTCAATTGAATACATGACCATGGCTGCCCTAGTGTAATCTAACTTCCGTTGCTTAGTAATAGGCATAATCTTCACTGTTTGTCTTCATAACTCTCACGTTTTGAAGACTTTCATAAAAATCGCCTATTCACCCCCTTCTAGTCGATATAACGCACTTTCAATTGGTATCAGAGCAAGGTGCTCCCTTGTTCTGTGTGATTCGGTTTAACCACCTGGAGTTTTAGCTATGTCAACTGCAGGGATAATCAAAGTCTCCGCTGCTTGCCCCGTCTTCGATGGAACTGAATATCCCTACTGGAAGAATAAGATGCGCATGCATCTTGAAGCCATTGATGTCGATCTATGGTTTGTCGTCGAGAACGGCGTTCCCAAGGCTGGAGAAGGTGTCACTGCTGCTGATGTCAAGAAATTCGTTCAACTAGACTCTACTGCTAAGAATATCATCTGTGGTCATCCGACCAAAGGACAGTATGGCCGTGTGAGTGCCTTGAAGACATCCAAACTGGTCTGGGACTGGCTCTCCAAAGTTAATGAAGGCATCTCAACCCAGAGAGATCAAAGAATCAGTGTCCTTCGCAATCTCTTCAACCGCTTCAAGCGAAATGACAATGAGAATGTCCAGCACACATTTGACAGACTTACTGACATCACAAACGAGCTTCAAGCCCTCGGCGCCACTGAAATCACCAAACATGAAATCGTCAAGACGCTGCTGAGATCACTTGATAGTTCGTTTGACATCCTGGCCCTGATGATTCAAGAACATCCTGATTTCAAGACACTCGATCCGTCTGACATACTTGAGAGGCTCAACACACATGAGTTTCAGCTTTCTGAGAAAAGAGATATCTACGGTCCAAACTATGGGCGAACTCGAGCCTTGAAGGCAAAAGCTGTCTCCTCATCTGAAGAAGAATCTGACTGCAGTTCTGATGATCCTGAAGACATTGGAAGAGAACTTGCAATGCTAGTGAAGAAGTTCCAAAAATTCACCAAGAAGAAAGGCTTCAGAAAATCTTCACGATCAAGCTCAAGGAATGATGAAGCTTCTGCTCATGACTACAAGAAGAAAACATGTCACAAGTGCAAGAAAACTGGGCACTTCATCTCTGAGTGTCCAAAGTGGGACAATGAGAACAGAAGGAAGAAGAAGAGCAAGGAATATGATTCTGACGACAAGAAGAAGAAGAAACACTCAAAGTCTTCGTCCAAGTCTTCATCAAAGTCTTCATCACACAAGAAGAGCTCATCTGCCAAGGCACGTGCATTTGTTGGAAAGGAGATGGATTCAAAGGAGGAGTCCGCATCTGAGGAGGCAGAGATGGAGTCTGAGGAGGAGTCTGATTCTGGCATTGCGAGTCTGGCTACAACATACGTCGCCAAGTCCATCTTCAACACTGAAGACAATGACTGCATCACCGACACCGACGCAAATGACAAGAATGACTCCACTCCTACCTACTGCTTCATGGCACGCGGTGCCAAGGTAAACACACGCACTACTCGCTATGAAACATCTAGTGACGATGACTCTGAATGTGATTCAAAACCTAGCTACAGAACACTTGCTAAAATTGCAACTGAACAACAGAAAGCTATGGAACATATTCAAAAACTGTTAGACAGAAGCGATGATCTGTTGGGTGCCGAAATGACTCGTTCTGAATCCTTAATTGGAGACATAAAAAATCTTCACGTTAAGTATCAGGAACTTGAAGATCGTCTTGAGACTCTCTCAACTACTCATGAAAAGCTCTCCTATGATTATCTTCAAAAGAAGCAAGATCTTGAGAAGTTGAGAGCGGATCATGAAGATCTTCAAAAGGAAAATGAGTCACTTCGCTCCGAACAGATCAGTCCCGCTCAGGAAGGATTTGAACCACCATGTCTTAAATGCATTGAGCGTGATAATGCTAATTCTGTTGCTGAATGTTCCACTACTACTACTGTTGCAATATCTTCAACTGTTGACGTGGTAACTAACCCCTCTCCTGAGGATACCACTGCTATTGCTGATGAGAATGCTAGGTTGAAGACATTGCTTGAAACAGGAATGTACAAAAGTCTGAAAGGGCATCAAACACTATGTGATGTCCTTAAGAAGCAGATTCTGAACCGAAACCCTAGGAAAGAGGGTGTTGGGTTCGTGAGGAAAATTAATGCAGATGGCTCTTACTGGAAACCTGAGTAGTACCCCAAAACCATATGGGTTGCTGCGAAGGAATCCTCAGCAGATCCATCCAATCTGTCTGGCTTCACTTGTGCTAACCCTATTATCATTGATGAATCCTTTGATGCAAACTACAAACTGTTTAAGAGTCAGAATGGTGAAGTATTTTCCAGGTACATTGGTACTAACTGCAGGAATGGATCGCCTTTGAAGAAGATCTGGGTTCCGAAAACATGTCTAAAAAATCTTCCTGTGAATGTCTTCCTGACACCTCACTTGAAGAAGACAAACCTCAGACCAAAGGCTTCATATGGTCCAAAGGCTTCATACAGACAGAGGACTCACCGGAGTCGTACTAACGCAAATGTTTTGCAGGGAAACCATACTCAGGCATATGAATATGAGAGCGGTTCATCGAACTGTCATGTTCATATGACCAAAAATTATTCTGCTTATTCCTATGAGTATTATTGTCCCCCTGCTAGACTGTTTGCTAGGGCTTCAAAGCCAAAATTCTCAGATGCTGCACTTAGACTTATTGCTTCTAAGCCACCCTTGAAGATGTGGGTGGTTAACAAAGCTTAACTCTCTTTTGCAGGGAAAGGTCTCCAGCAGAAAAACAAAATCTTCTGATGCTATTGCTGGGGACCTTAAAAATCTTGTAGGGCGCAAGATAAAATGCCCGAATGGCATCATTATGTACTTTGCTCCTGAATCGCATGCTACTCTCCCTATTAGTCCTAATCTGGATCTAAGTTTTCATAACCCACTGGTTCGTCAAATGTTTATGCTTCACAACTCTCTTCGTGAAGCCTATCCCCCTAACTGCACTGTAGGGTACGACACCAGCGACTTCAAAGTCTTCAGAATGGATTATTGATAGTGGGTGTACAAATCACATGACTGGCTGAAGAAGCCTTCTTATGGACTCAACTTTACGTCCATCCGACAAGAGTCACATCACATTTGCTGACACTGGTAAAAGTAAGGTATTGGGTCTAGGTAGAGTTGCAATCTCAAAGGATCAACACATGGATAAAGTCATGCTTGTTGAATCCCTTGGCTTCAACTTAATGTCTGTCTCAATGCTTTGCGATTTGAATATGATTGTAATGTTTTGGAAAATATCGTTGCCTGGTGCTAATGGAATCTGACAAATCTCTAGTGTTTGAAGGGTATCGGAAAGGTGATTTGTACGTGGTAGATTTCTCAGCAGGACCACAACTTGCAGTATGTCTTCTTGCAAAAGCTTCAGAATGCTGGCTTTGGCATCGAAGGCTTGGGCATGCTGGCATGAGGAACCTCCACACCCTTGCGAAGAAAAAGCACGTCATAGGCATCGAGGGCGTCAAGTTCAAGAAAGATCATTTATGCGGTGCCTGTGAAGCAGGGAAAATGACAAGGGAAAAACATCCTTCGAAGACAATCATGACTACTACACAACCCTTCGAACTGCTTCACATGGATCTTTTCGGCCACACTCACTACTCAACTTTTACTACTTCTGCTTGCCTCTATGGCTTCGTCATTGTTGATGATTACTCTAGATATACTTGGGTACACATAATTCTTTACAAGACTGAAGTGCAGGATGTCTTCAGACGCTTCGCCAATCGAGCCATGAACAATTTTGGCGCCAAGATAAAGCACATCAGAAGTGACAATGGCACTGAATTCAAGAACACTGGCCTTGATACATATCTGGATACCTTGGGCATTACACATGAATTCTCAGCTCCATACACGCCACAGCAGAATGGCGTCGTCGAACGCAAGAACAGAACACTCATTGAGATGGCCAGAACAATGCTAGATGAATACAAGACTCCAAGAAAATTCTGGACTGAAGCCATTGATACTGCATGCCATACAATCAATCGTGTTTATCTTCACAAGCTTCTGAACAAGACATCTTATGAACTCCTAACTGGCAAGAAGCCAAATGTCAGTTACTTCAGAGTATTTGGCGCAAAATGCTGGATCAAGGACCCACACCACACCTCAAAGTTTGCACCAAAAGCACATGAGGGATTCATGCTTGGATATGGAAAGGATTCGCACTCCTACAGTGTCTTCAATCTCTTCCACTACAAAGTGGTTGAAACTGTGGATGTGCGGTTCGATGAAACTAATGGATCACAAAGGGAGCAATTGCCAAATGTGCTAGATGAAGTTCCAGCTAGTGAATCAATCAAGCTTATGGGATCTGGAGAGATTGTACCTTCTGAAGCTCATCCTGAAGAAGAACTTATCATCTCAGCACCTGATCCACATGAAGACAATGCTCAGCCTGAAGATATACCTCCAAATGACAACACAGATCAGCAAGAGCAAAGTGTTCGCCCTTTACATCCTCGTGTTGCAAATGAAGTACAGATTGACAGAATACTTGACAGCATCAATGCACCTGGTCCACTCACTCGTTCAAGGGCAACTCAGCTAGCAAACTTCTGTGGGCATTTCGCATTCGTCTCAATATCAGAACCCAAGAAAGTTGAAGAAGCCTTCATGGAACCTGAATGGATTCAAGCTATGCAAGAAGAGCTTCAACAGTTTGAGCTGAATAATGTATGGGAACTGGTTAAGCGTCCTGATCCACGGAAGCACAACATAATAGGCACCAAATGGATATACCGCATCAAGCAAGATGAGCATGGTCAAGTTGTCAGAAACAAAGCTCGTCTCGTTGCTCAAGGATATACTCAAGTGGAGGGCATTGACTTCGATGAAACATTTGCTCCTGTGGCTAGGCTTGAAGCCATACGCATACTGCTGGCCTATGCAAATCATCATAACATACTTCTATATCAAATGGATGTGAAAAGTGCCTTTCTCAATGGCAAGATTGAAGAAGAAGTGTATGTTGCACAACCACCTGGCTTTGAAAATCCAAAACATCCTGATATGGTATACAAGATCAACAAGGCACTGTATGGCCTCAAACAAGCCCCTAGGGCCTGCTTTGATACACTCAAGTACTTTCTGAAGAGCAAAGGCTTCATACCTGGTTCCCTGGATCCCACTCTTTTCACGAAGACATATGATGGTGAACTGTTTGTGTGCCAAATATATGTGGATGACATTATCTTCGGCTGCACCAATCAGAAGTATAGTGAAGAGTTTTGATATATGATGCAAGAGCAATATCAGATGTCCATGATGGGGGAGCTGAAGTTCTTCCTCGGTCTTCAGATACGGCAACAACGCAACGGCATCTTCATATCTCAAGAGAAATATCTTAAAGAGTGCCTGAAGAAGTTCGGTATGCAAGATTGCAAAGGCTTCACAACACCAATGCCAGCCAAACATCATCTAGGTCCTGACGACAATGGTAAAGAGTTCGATCAAAAGGTATACCGCTCCATGAATGGGTCTTTGCTTTATTTATGTGCATCTAGGCCAGATATCATGCTTAGTGTTTGCATGTGTGCTCGATTTCAAGCGGCACCAAAGGAGTCGCATCACTTGGCTGTGAAGCGAATTCTTAGATATTTGGCTCACACCCCAACTCTAGGATTATGGTATCCGAAGGGCTTAGAGTTTGATTTGGTTGGATTTTCGGATGCTGATTATGCTGGTGACAAAGTTGATCGCAAGTCTACATCAGGCACATGTCACTTTCTGGGACGATCACTTGTATGTTGGTCTTCAAAGAAGCAGAACTGTGTATCTCTCTCCACTGCTGAATCTGAATACATTGCTGCTGGATCTTGCTGCGCTCAGCTTCTGTGGATGAAGCAAACACTCAAGGATTATGGCATTCATCTGAAGCAAGTGCCACTTTACTGCGACAACGAAAGCACCATCAAGATTGCCAACAACCCAGTTCAGCACTCGAAGACAAAGCACATTGAAATTCGCCATCACTTTCTCAGAGATCACGTTGTGAAGGAAGACATTGATATCATACACGTCAGCACTGAAGAGCAATTGGCAGATATCTTCACCAAGCCCTTGGATGAGAAGAGGTTTTGCAAGTTACGGTGTGAGCTAAATATCTTGGAATCCTCAAATGTCCTGTGATCAGGCACACATCCTAACACTTATGCATATTGATGACTTAGTTGTGCAACACACGAAGTAACGTATATCTTCAATCAATGAAGACATACATTCTAAGTGTGAATACATTAATGTGGAATTTGACTTCGGAGCGCCACGATAATTGTGCGCCGTGTCTGGGTCTAATACTTCCTATACGGTGGGTAACGCCACCACCAAACGTTTCATTCTGAAGTGTTTCACTCATGGCGTTACCTCGCAATGTCTTCACATTTGGTTTGGCTTCAATCTCAATATGTCGTCATGATTATCTTCACTGTGTTGATAAAATAGATATATATATATATATATGTACTGATGTTTTGTCCTCTACAACATTCACTTATAGCTATGTCTTCTTGGTTGAATCTTTTGAACTAAGTGAATGTGATCGGACCCTAACCTCTCTATGCTTTCTATCTCAAACTCTATCTCTCCAAGTCATATGCATTCTATTGGAACTGTCGAATGTCTTCATTGTGTCCTTGTCAGACGAAGACATAGAGAAAACCACAAAAGTCCGTTTTTAATGCTCATTCCTCCACATAAGATCCGAAGAAGCAGGAACGACCGCCCGACAATTTAGGCGTGCGTGGGACGTGGAACAAACCCCAATCTTCCTCTAACTGGCCATGCGTGCCTCAAATGTGAACCGCCAGGGGCACCTGCGTAATAGCACAGTGCCGCCTCTGAGTCTATGAATTCACACTTACCGCGGTCATTATCTCCTTCTTCCACCCTCGCACGAACCCTAGCGCCACCGCTAGCACTCGACGACGTCGGAGACGAAGCGCTTCACTGCCGCAACCTCTCCAACGCCGTCCTCACGCCGACCGCGGACATCGTCCTCTCCGCCGTCGCCGTAGGTGTTTTCCGTCGCCAAGTTAGGGCACGGAGGACTGAACTGCTCGGCATCAACTTCCTTTCGTCTAGCAGTTCCAGTGTGGTAAATAAAACTTCTTTTTACAGCCTCTTTTGATCTCTTGGTTCTGTCACTTTCTACCATAAGAAGTTTCTCTTCACACCAGTTAGATCTCTCGCTGCATCTCATAACATGCCTAGTATATTCACTTGTGCTTCATAAAGCAGTTAGATTCCTCACCTGTACTGATCTATGGGTTCGTACAAATCTGGAACCAACTTCTTATCTATAAGTGAATGTCTTCGCACAATGAGGTCAATGTCTTCTAAACCGATTTATCTTCAAAATCTTCTGAGAATGCATATGACCTCTTCCCCTTCCCTCGCACCCTAATGCTGTCACAGGTACATGTCCGTGGGAGAATCCTTTGGATCTCATAGTCTGCATTCATTTGCAGAGTACTTGCAGCATCACATCAACTCTCCTGAAGCCAGTTCTTGTTGGTGAAGCAAAAGGAAGCCTTTGAAGCCTTTGAACATCTTGAAGCCTTCCAAGTTAAGATTCATGGCTTCAGAAACAGCAGCAAGGAAGGGAGGGAGACAACAACGTGGTGGAACGTCCAAAGATCTTCCTGATGAATTGGCAGAGATGTACAAAACTGATCCTGAAGAAAGCTATGGTCAGCGCAAGACACGAATCCAATGGATTCGAAGATATTGGGCAGAGCAATGGTATCAATACCGCTTCGTCACTCAGGAATATGCGGAGAAGTGCGCCATCAAGAGACCGTGGGGAGACGTATTATACAAAAATCTCGTACCCAGGTCCAGAGACGAAGCCATTGCTCAAGGCTTCTATCCATGCATGGTGAGAGGACCACAGCCAGCTGAAGCACATCCGTCATCACTTCTCTGGTGTCGCGATGACAATCTGTTCAAGCGCAACTTCCAATTTGCTCAGAACTCTGCAAAGCAAAACAAGAAGAAATTTGGGCTTGACTTCAACCCTGGTCCCTCCTCACCAAGGGCAGATGGCACACGTGACGCCGATCCCAATATCATCGGGCCGTATGCCAATCTTGCAGGCCTCATCACCCGCATCCTAGTCCAAGGGACTGCCGTGAATGACCCTCCAGCAGATACTGAGTCTGATGACGCCCCTGCTGCGCCGAAGCCAAAGCAGAAGAAGCCAAAAGCTTCAAAGCCAGCTGCTTCTCCCAAAATCTCAAGAGCGAAGCCATTGGCAACTGCACCTCCTGAAGCCAGTGTGCAGTCTGAAGACTTATCACGAGTCTCCAAGCCCCAAGAATCCAAGAAGCCTCAGCCACACACAGGCAAAGAGCTCACAGCTGCTGCCATTCTGCGGTGCGAAACCATTGATCTCTCAAGCGATGAAGATCTTGGAGATGATGCTCTTGAGCAGCTCATCAAGAGCAAGGAGGAGGCTGAAATCTTCAACAATCTGCCTCTGTTTGATGTCGCCATCATCCACAATTTCATCGATGAATGGTTTGCCTCACCGGACATCAGCTTCGACGATCTGCAGCTGCCCATAGGCCTCAGCATTGCCTTTCAAGGCGCAATTGCTTCAGAACTTGCAATAGCCCAATGCATTGTAGAACTGAAGCAGAAAATTGATTATGAAAAGGCTCAGTTCAAGAAGCACGTGGCCAAGCTCAGCGTGCAAGAAGTGAAAGACTTCAAGATCATGTTGCACGAGCTGAAAGAGAACTTTCTGAAGACGCGTGCCGAAGCTCAAGGCTCGCGAGAGCGCATGAAGACTCTGGCTGATCGCTGTGTGTAGGCCTACAATGAGGCCGAGAAGCGCAAGGCACTTGGGCGTCCCGGCATTGACCCCAGGATGGCCTCGAAGAAGAAAAAGAAGCCTGTTGTGCCTGAACCAGAAGCGCCAAGGTCAGAAACTGCTCCGATTGTCTTCCCCACTGCAACAACTGGCTCGAAGCCAAAGAGTCGATCAACCGCCTCAGAGCTAAAGAAGACACGGACTGCAGAGGCTGAAGCTAGGAAGAGGAAACACTCTGAAGCCTCTCCTTCTGACCCCACCATCAAGAAGCGCAAGACCAAGAAATCTCGGGCAGCTCCCACAGAGCCCTTGATAGTTGAACCCCTCTCCGTCCGCTATCCTGACGCAGATCGTCAGTTGACTGTGCATGAGCCTGCCTTCATAGAGGCTCCGCACACTGAAGACATTCCAACAGCCGACCACAACGCTGCTGAAGACATTGGTCTTCAAGACAATGTACAAGGTGATGCAGCCCTTCCTCAGCTTGAGACAAGCGAACTGATCAGCATTGGTCGTCCACTGACGCCAATCACACAAGATGCATCGTGGGCAGATCGCCCATAGGAGGAAGATAATGAGCCCCAGCCCACTTCAACTCCACCAGCGTCGCCTACATACCGTAGGCTTCGCAAAGGGCCAAGGGCTCAGGCTGCTGACGACATTCCGGCTGCATCAGCCGAAGAGCATGCAGAAATACCACAAGCTCCAACTCCCTCGCATCAACAAGAAGCAGTTCTCTAGGAGAACGTGCCTGAGTTCGTCCCTCCCACTACACGTGTGGAGGCGGCAAATGTTGAGGCTACCACAAACAACGCCGAAGCAAATGTGGAGCCCTCCCCAACAACAGCTTCAGAAGACACTGAAGCTACTGCTCCTGAACCTTCTGTGCCTGAGTCTGCTGCGGGTCCCCAATTCAACTATCATATTGCGCACAGGCCCCAGGTCCAGAAGCCGATCCCACGACTGCCAAGGTTCCCAGGTTCTGCATCAGCTTCTGGCTCCTTCAACATCAACGGCTTCAGGACAGACAACACGTTTTTCGACAGCTCCAAGAACCCTTATTCAAGGGAACGGATTGTATCAGATAGGTTCTGGAGCTATCAACAGTGTAGCTATTATTCATGCATCCTATACAACCAAGGCCGCATCTTTCCTCACAAGCGCCTTGAGGTTGAAGCTGTTGCTGGTCTGCCTGGTCTGGAAGAAGCATTGGATTGCTTCAAGCAAGTGGGTCTGCTACCGTTTATCACCGATGAAGAGCACTGGAATGAAGAGCTTCTGCTTCAGTTCTATGCCACCCTGCATATCAAAGGCTATAACAGAGATCCGAAGACATGGGTCCTGGAGTGGATGACCGGCAATGTCCATCATGAAGCCACTGCTTTCGACATAATTGAGCTTACCGGCCTTCCCACTCCTGGCGAATTCTTTGAAGAAGGCTGCCAACTCCATGCTGAAGCAATTGAGAGCATATTTCAGCGTCCTGAGCCAGATATGAGTCAGATGCTCTCAATGATGAAGCCATTGCCTCCTAATGCACCCTATCCAACTAGGTTCTTCGTTGAAGACTTAGAGTACCTGCCCAGAACAATATATCACATCATAAGGCGGACTCTCTGGCCCGTAAAGGGACACTCTCGATATGCAACGATTGAAGGTGCAATGAAGACTCTCATATTCTGCATTCTTCATGGCAAATGCTTCAATGCACAGGATCTCTTCATCCGTCAACTTGCAGAGTCTACCTCAGAATTGTTTGGATTGAAATTCTATGCTCCTTGGGTTATGAGGCTGATCAAGCTTCACTCTGCAATCTCCTATCAACCCTCAGCCCGCAATCATAGGATATTTTTGCCAGATGTAGACACATCTGCTGAAGCAATATATCCAGAGCCTGCCAAGCAACCATTAAGTCTTCAGAATGCAGAACACCAGAGCTTCACTCAAAATATTGAAGGTGTTGAAGCTCTCTCCCGAGTGTATCCAATGGCTGGCACCACACGTGCCCCTGCATCAACTGAAGCCACTAACAGCACAGCTGCAAAGAGACCCAAGAAGCGCGCTCGTGCACTCAATGACCGAGAGCTTCTTGTGGCTCTTCACCAAAAGCAAGATAGGCATCACGACTGGCTCAAGAGGCAGATGAGAAGCATCATGCAAGACGTCAATCGCATCAGAAATCTGGCAACCAAGAATGCATTTGTCGCACACGAGACCTGTCGCCGCACTTGGAAAGGCCTCACCATGATGTGCACTGAAGCTGACCTGCATGAGGATGGCTTCAAAGAGAGATTCAAATTTGACTCCACGCCTCCAAGAAAAGCTGTGATGCGAAGCACACCATCACTTGAAGAGTCAAAGTTCTCTTCTTCTGCTGCCACCGTATCTGCCCGGATTATTGAAGAAGAAGACGACGCGACATCATCTCCACCTTCTTCAACACGCGTCGAATCTGCACCAAGCTCGTCTGCACCGCCACCAAACAACTCCACCGACCCTGCTGCGCCTGGGAACGCGTAGAAACCTCTATGTCTTCAAACCTTTTTGGTCATCACTGACAAAAGGGGGAGAAGCATATGATGTTTATAGTCTTCAAGTGGGTCACTATGGGCGGGTGCCTTCATATTTTTCTACATTTTGCTTCGTGCTTACAACTCCCGTTTTTGCTACATTTGCTTCATTGAGTTGTAACACTTAGCCTTGATGGTCGTCTGCTACCTGTTTGTCACTCCGTTTTGCGAAGATAAATTCCGCATGTGCGACGATAAATTCCGCACTCATCTCATTCTGCAGACGTCCATTTTCCATTATGCATGTCATTATCTTCATACACTTTCACATGCATGGTGGATTGTCATCATAAGTTGAAGTGGATCTCCACAAGTACAACCTGCCATGTGCATTTGCATTCAAGAAGCAAATTACTTATATGCACATCTTCAGGGGGAGCCCTTGGAACTTATGAAGACAATTCCTTTACAATTTCACAAATTATGTTCCCCGTTGAAAACTTCAACTAGTTTGTCATCAATCACCAAAAAGGGGGAGATTGTAAGTGCGTCTAGTGCCACCCCTAGTTGGTTTTGGAGTATTGACGACAAACCTAGTTGAGGGACTAATGTGTTTGTGAGAATTGCAGGAAAACACAGGTAGAAGTCCCTCATTGATTCGGTTTCACTACCAGAGATGACCCCTAAAAATGTACGAAGACATTGAAGACAATGGTGGTTTATGAAGATATTCATATTGAAGTCAATGACATGAGAAGACTCCCTATGAAGCTTATGGAACTCGAAGACTTAGATCCTTCGTAGTTTTATTTCTTTCATGTTGTGTCATAGGAACCACCGTACTATTAAGTGGGGTCCAAGAGAACCAGTCAGAATGACTGAAGTGATGCCTAATTCAAATCCTATGTCTTCGAGCGAAGACTATGAGAGCAAATCTTGTCCAGAGTCAGACAAGTCAGCTTTACTTGTAGCCCAAGTAAAGTTGTCGTGTGAGTTCAAAATTCGACCGTTGGTACACGTGTCAGTTCCTTAGTGACCCAGGGTCATTTCGGACAAATTAGGTCGGGTTGCCAAGTGGCTATAAATAGCCCACCCCCACAACCATAAACGGTTGGCTGCTCAGATTTCAGTGCATGGCTTTTGTCGTTTGAGAGCAACCCACCTCGAAGCCTTTGAGAGAAAATTCCTAGCGAGGAGAAAAGCCCTAACCACCCAGAGCCAGAGTAAATTGGGCATCACTTAAGTCTTCGTTTCTGAGTGATTTGAAGACTTATTACACTTGAGGACTGTGCATCCTCCAGACGGTTAGGCGTCGCGTTCAGAGCATCCAAGAGAAATTGTGGATTGCCAGTGAACGAAGTCTGTCAAGGTTTGGAAGTCGCCTGAAGACTTACCACGAGTGATTGGACGAGGTCTGTGTGACCTTAGTTCAAGGAGAATACGGTGAGGACTGGGTGTCTTGGACTAAGTGTCCTTGATTGGGTGTCCGGGACTGTGTGTCCTTTGGTTTAAATACCTAGCCGCTCCAACCAGACGTACAGTTGTCACAGCAACTGGAACTGGTCCAACAAATCATTGTCTTCAACGTGTCACTGGTTTCATCTTCACTTCCATTGACTTACTGTTATTCATTGTGAAGCCATTGCATGCTTGCTTTATCTTTTATCTTCACAACATGAATGTATGATTTGTTTGGCTTCATAACTTCTTCCTACCTGATCCTTATTACACTGAAGCTGTTTGTGATTGTGCTTTCACTCAATTGAATACATGACCATGGCTGCCCTAGTGTAATCTAACTTCCGCTGCTTAGTAATAGGCATAATCTTCACTGTTTGTCTTCATAACTCTCACGTTTTGAAGACTTTCATAAAAATCGCCTATTCACCCCCCCTCTAGTCGATATAACGCACTTTCACCTTCGTCCCCGTCAACTTAGTAGGCCCACAAGACAGCCTCCCAGCAAGGTGGGTCCCAGCTAGCCGGGGGAGTATTCATTTTTTTGTGCGTAATAAGGAGGCACTTTCGGTGGGTCCGAGCTGACAGCGGGGGGAACATTTTTTTTCGCGAAATACGGTGGCCCGTCCAGTGGGTCCCAGCAGTCAGGGGGAAACGATTTTTTTCGCAAAATACTGGTGGCCCGTCCGGTGGGTCCCCGCTGTCAGGTGGAGGAATAATTATTTTCCGCGTAATAAGGAGGCACTCCCTTGCGGCTGCCGTCTACCCAGCTGTCAGCCTCTCCACGTACAGTACTCTTCCAATGGAAGTCGGTCGTTGACCACGTTGACCACTCCGCGCTGAGAGCACCAGGGCGGTGGAAGACGACGAGGACTAGGAAGGGGACGAGTCGGAGCCGGGGAAGACGCAGCAGTGGATGCCCACGCGCAGGGGCGGAGCTACAGGGGGACGAGCGGGGGCCAGCCCCCCCCCCCCCAACGTGCGCGTCGAACCAACATTGTATAGCGTAATTTTTGTTCGATCAGGACTAGTTAGAACTAATTAGCCCCCCCCAACGGTGATCTCAAGCCCAGTAGCATATGTTTAGCCCACTAGCCCAACACGGAAGACAAAGAGGCAGGCAGGCCTGATGTCTCCTAAACTCCTACAGAATAGGAATCGATCGACGCACGCAGTCACGCACGCACAACAGACAAGACGCATCTCTCGGTCTCTCCCTCTCCCTCGTCCCTCCTGGCTCCTGCCGTCCTCCGTCCTGCGACTCCAATCAGCGCCGACCAGGCCTGGCGCCGGCTCCGGCGGTGAAGACGGCCGAACCTGCAAGTGAGTCTTCTTTAATTCATGCTATGCAATTTATATGCCGACAAACTGATCCATACTGCAGAAATTCTTGAGTTAGGTACTTAGGTTAAATGGGATCAGGGAAATTAGGGGAACTAATATCTTGTTTATCCTCACAAACATGTACTGCAAATTAGGCATGCCACAAATTAGGCCTTCTCTTTTGTTTGGATTTATTGTTTGTTGTCACCGATCTGTATTTTTGTGTTTGTGTAGTCATGAAGAGGAAGACAATGCTTTGTTTTTTTTGAGAAGGTTGGATCAAGCTCCTGCCCTGGCTCCCAACTTGAACCTACTGCTACCGGTGTTGATGATTCCAACACAGCCGAACAAGGACAAAGTAGTGGACAGAGTAACACTCACACTCTTGATCAGAATATTTCAGCATCTGTAGAAGGTCCACAGCAAGAGACAGTTGTAAAAATAGAAACAGATTATATTAGAGACCCCAGCAAACGTCTTCAAATTTGGCAACTCCCTCCTGCCAAGCAAGATGAAGCTCGGCGTTTTTATATATCTGAGGGTGCATATCAACCGATCCTACAACCAGAGGAATACCCATTTGCTGGAACGGGTACTCATCGCCGTCGATTCGAGAAAGATTGGTTTACAAACCATTTTTTGTTAGAGTATTCAACTGACACACATAAGGCATACTGCTTGCCTTGTTTCCTCTTTTCCAAAAAGCCAATTGGAAGGTGTGGCTCAGATACATTCACAGTCAAGGGATTTCCAAACTGGAAAAAGGTCAATAATGGGAAAGAATGTGCTTTTCTAACTCACATGGGGCATGATCCTAACTCAGCTCATAAATTTGCCGTTAGATGTTTTGAAAATCTTAAGAATATCATGTCTCATATAGACAAGGTAATGGTGAAGCAATGTGAGAAAAGAGTGGCAGATGCGAGACTAAGACTCAAGACTACAATTGATGCCATCAGGTAAGCATGATTTCTATATCTATTATGTTCCAAGTGGACTTGTTACTTGTAAATTCTATACTAAGAAATTGTTGCATCTATAGGTGGTTAGCATTTCAAGCGTGTCCCTTTAGAGGCCATGATGAATCTCCGGGATCTAAAAACCAAGGTAATTTTATTGAGATGCTCAAGATTCTGGTGTCGTATAATAAAGGGGTCAATGAAGTGGTGTTAGAAAATGCTCCAAGAAATGCAAAGTACACTAGTGGAAAAGTCCAGAAAGAAATTGTAAGCATAATTGCTCGTAAAGTGCAGAAATCAATTAAAGAAGAAACTGGCAATCACAAGTTTTGTATAATGGTTGATGAAGCTAGGGATGAATCCAAAAAAGAGCAGATGGCGATCGTTATTAGATTTTCCAATGAAGAATCAATTATTACAGAGCGCTTTCTTGATGTAGTGCATGTTAAAGATACTGCTGCAACAACTCTCAAAGACAAGATACTTGCTGTTCTAGCTTTCAATAACCTGAATGTGCAAGATATCAGGGGCCAAGCATATGATGGGGCTAGCAACATGAGGGGAGAGTGGAATGGATTGAAGGCTCTTATTCTTCGGGAGTGTCCGTATGCATACTACATTCATTGTATGGCTCATCAGCTGCAGTTTGCTCTTGTTACAGCATCCAGAGAGGTGCATGAGGTACACAACTTCTTTCAGCATGCAAACTTTATAGTCAATGTTTTTAGTGCTTCTTCCAAACGCAACGATGAATTGCTAGCAAACCAGGTAGCTCAAATTGAATGAGAGATCGAACTAGGAGAACTTGATACTGGCCGAGGGGCAAATCAGTTAGGCTCTTTACAAAGAGCAGGAAACACTAGATGGAGCTCCCACTATAAATCAATCCAAAGCTTAAGAAAGATGTTTGCTGCTTCTGTTTCTGTTTCTATAAGGAGGCATCTCCTTGTGTGCGGCCGTGGACCCAGCTGTCAGCCTCTCCACGCACAGTCTACTTCCGATGGTGTCGTTCGTTGACCATGTTGACCACGCCGCGCCGAGCGCATCTAAGGTGGTGGACGGCGGCGAGGCCCCGGACAACAACGAGCTGAAGATGGGAAGATACGGGAGTAGAGTCACAGACAGAGAGGTGTACGAGGGTTAACTGGTTCTAGTGCGTTGTGGTTCGACAGTCGGTGGAGAAGAACAAGAGGTGTGGAGGGGTGGAGGGATGGCCTGGCCAATGGTGGAGTAGTGCTTCACAGCGAAGCGTGCTAAGCAGAGCTGCTAGCAGCAGGAGGCGGGAGGTGGTCCCGGCGGCGCTGGAGGAAGAAGACGAGAGATTGAAGATGGATGCCGGTCGTTGGATGTAAATCCAACGGCTAACATGTCAGAATCATTTGTTGACTAAATTGACAGCGACTTGCATTGGCTTTGACCTATTGGCCCACATTTCAGCCTCCATAAATGTGGCACGTATTCAACCCATTCTTTCAGAATTACAGTCTTTTTTTGCGCGGTAGAATTTACAGTCAATTTGATCTTTTTTTGAATTACAGCCATTAGCTGGGCTAGGTGAACAAATAATGTAGCGTCCATGCGGCCCGTTTATTTTATTTCCTAAAAAATTATAGCCCATTTGCACTTTCTCGAAATACACGATTTTGCTGGGCTGATTCTAATTATAATGTTGGGTTGGGCCAGCAATGTTATCAAAAAATAAAAAGGGGCTGAGCATTTTTTTATAAATATATTTAAATAATAAGTGATATTATTACATTCATCCTTAAATCTTACCAAGCTTTTGTACACAATCACTAGGATTTTCGTGCCAAAACAATCGAGGATTTTATTTGTCAAGAAATTATTTTTATAAGTTAATAAGATGTGGGATATTGTTTTCTTACATATGTAAGTATCTGTTAAATATATGATGACAACAAAAATAATATATAATAACATATAAAATATTATTTTTAGAAAAACAGGGAGCATCTCCCTGGTTCCATTGCTGAGAACGAAATCACAACATATTCTGATACAGCAGATCAAAGAGCAGTTCGAAAGCAAATGTAGAAAAGCTACAAACTAGGGGGGGTGGATGAACAAGTTCTCTGAATAACACAAATCACCCGAGCAGTGCCGAAGGCAGAGCGGATAGAGCACTCAAATGACACAAGGAGGGTTCAGCGAAGCCTTCATGGTCTTCAGCCGAGGGGCCGTGTCAGCCTGCGGCGACCAGTAAGAAAGCAGAGACACCGGGCTGGAAGGCGTAGCATGGTGGATGTCCCTCATTTTCGGCGCCAGGTGCCCATCATCTTCATCAGAGATCTTGAGACGAGCCCATGGGTCCAGTCCCAGAGCAGGTCGAGCCTTGTTCAGCCACAAGTGATCGCCAACGGTTTCTGGAGGGATCTTGTTAGGGTTTCCACGAAGCTCATCACCTTGTCCTTGTTTGATCCGGAGGAGAGAATCGCCTAGTTCCTCACCATGTTCTTGATCAACCTCAAGACCTGCGGAATGGAAATCCAGGAGGTGTTACTGAAAATCATAGCATTTCTATATTTCCAGAGGCACCAAAGGACAGCTGAGCTAAGAATGTTTAAAACTGAGCACTTTTTGGTAGCAATCCAGAATCTGGCAATAGATTCGAAGGATGAGCCAATCTGACTAGAGAAATATTCCTCAATGTGGGCCCAGAGATGTTTAGCAACTATACATTCAAAAAATAGGTGAGAACAAGACTCTTGTTCCAAGAAGTAAACACAATCAAGGGGTTTGATGATGTGTCTCTTCCTAAGGTTATCCCTAGTCATCAATTTGTTTTTGGAGAGAAGCCAGAGAAATAGATGAATTTTAGGGGGAACTCTCAATTTCCAGACAACAAGGATAAACACGGGTTGAACCCCTCTAAAGTTGATAACATGATAGAGGGAGCTGGAGGAATACTTCCCCTTCTTGTCCAGCTGCCAAATTAGGGCATCCGGCTTGGTAGTAAAGGTAATGCTTTTGGCAATTTCCTCCAACTGGAACCATTGTTCCATGAGACTATCACTAAAGTTTCTTCTAAAAGAGAGTTTTAGGCATTGACCATCCCAAACTTTATTGACACTTTTGTTAAGCTCATTGCGGACAGAGTAAATAGGCCAAAATTGGACTGCTAGGGGGGATGTGCCAAACCAAGTATCTTCCCAGAACCTGGTTCTGCTCCCATCCCCTATGTTCCATCTGTAGCCAAATTTCACGGCATGCATAATAGATTTTAAGCCTTTCCAGAATCTAGAGGTCTTAGGGTTGGAGGAAGGGACAAAAATATTAGGTTTATTTCCTAGGTATTTATGGGCAATAAGAAGCTTCCAGGGTTTCAGGTCTTCCTCATAGAATCTTTTAATCCAAGACCCTAGAAGACAGATGTTAATTTCTTGGAGGTTAGGTATGCCTAGGCCTCCAAAATCTTTTTTCATAGAGACTAGGGCCCAATTAGCAAGGTGTAGCTTCCTATTTCCCTCAAAATTATTCCACAAGCAATGAGACATCTGAGAATTGATGAGGTTCACTGCCCATTTAGGGAACTTGAATAAGGAGAGGAGATACACTGGAATGCTAGCCAAACAAGCTTGTATGAGGATCAATCTACCTCTGTAAGAGAGAAGTTTGCCCCTCCAGCCAGCAATCCTTTTAATGATTTTATCCAAAAGGGGTTGGATATCCTCTCTCCTCAGTTTATCATAGTGGAGAGGGATACCTAGGTACTTAATGGGGAAGTTACCTTTATTACAGGCTAGAATAGAGTGGAAGTCAGCTAACTCCTGACCATCCATGTTGATAGGGATGAGTTCACTTTCAGAGTAGTTGATTCTCATGCCTGAGACTTGTTCAAACCAGGTTAGAACAATTTTTAGATTGCTAGCATATGTGGAGTCATTGTCTAAGAAAAGGATGGTATCATCTGCATATTGAAGGCAGATGATGCCACCAGGGCAGACCTCAGGACAAAGCCTTGCAATCAGACTATGATCAATAGCTTTGCTCAGCATTTTAGTAAGAACGTCCACTACTAAATTAAACAAAAGCGGGGAGATGGGGTCACCTTGCCTAAGGCCTTTACCAGCAAGGAAAAAATCACTTTCACAGTTATTTAACTTGACCCCAACAGACCCCCCATAAGTAAGTTGATGGATCCAACTCTCCTCTATGAAAGTTTTGGAAAAGATCTAAGAGATCATTTTTCACCAAGTCCCAAAAATGCTGGTAAAACAAGAAGGGAATCCCATCAAGACCAGGAGCCCCATCAGGATAAGAGCTAAAAATGGCTTCCTTCACCTCTGTCTCTGAAAAAGGGGCTTCTAGCAGCTCATTTTTAGTAGGAGAGACTTTTTCAGAAGCAGAGAAAAAATTGTTTTGTAGAGAGAACCCAGAAGGGTTTTCTTTCTTAAACAGGTCTTTGTAGAAGTCACTAGCCACTTTCAGCATCTCATCTACCTCAGTAACAGGGCCATTAGGGCCATCAAGGGAGTGAATGAGGGTTTTCCTCCTCCTCTGGTTAGCTACTGCATGGAAGTAAGCAGTATTTCTATCACCCTCCTTAATGTTCCTATCTCTAGACCTTTGTTTGGCTTTGATTTCTTCTTGAAGCCAATTTTTCTTGAGCTCTCCATGGACAAAGTTTAATCTATTAGTCTCAGCCTCAGAGAGGTCAGTGGTTTCTGCCTTAATATCTAGAGAATCAAACTCAAGGAGGAGAATCCTTTTGTATCTTATAAGATTAGCTTCCTCATTGGAGTTCCACCCTTGGGTAGTTCTTCTAAATCTCCTGATTTTGATCTGCCAATTTTCTAGGGGGTAGCTACTCCCAGTAGGCTCATTCCAGATTTTCCTGACTAGCTCAGTAAAATCTTCTCTAATTAAGGACCACTTTTCAAATTTAAAACTATTGCTCTTTGGAGTTTGGTTAAGACCAGAGTCCCAGAGCAAAGGAGTGTGGTCACTACCACATCTGGGCAGAGCTCTACAACTAGAAAGGGGAAAGAAACTATCTAATTCTGTGTCACAGAAAATTCTGTCAATGGTGGACATAATCCTGGAGCAGCACTTCCAACATATCTAGCAGAACTGTGGGTTTTCCTTCTGACAGGGCAATTCTCAACTTTATGGGTAACCATTTTGCAGATAAAACAACTCTTGGGCTTGACACATTTATCCAAATGATGTCCTGGTTCCCCAAAGTTGTAGCAGATCACCTCAGAGTATACCAACAGATTGATCTTGGGCAATTATAGGAGCCTGCCCAGATTGTGCCCCCATTTGGGGCGGAGGTGGGCCGTACCACTGCCCAACCAGCGTTCCCCTCCATTGTGATAGGAGAAATTCATCAGAGTTCCTGGTTCCTTCTCATCCTCCAGCCATATGTTGTCTCTCAGGAAGCAGAAATAACCACCAGATAGCTCAATTGAAGCAGATTGCAAGCCCAATTTCAATCTTTTGCAGGTTTGGGGGAGAGGTAAGGTAGGGGATCCACCTGCTCCGGCTCCAGTGGCGTGCTAGTGGGCAGGAGTCCAGTCAAGCATTCCCATCTCGCAGCATGGCATGGATCTCCTGAATTCACTTCTCCTTTCGCCCATCAAATGAACGCAATCGGCGGCTCACTGGGGTGGGGCATCCTGTGCTTCTCCGAGAAATCTCCTTCGAAGTAGATCCGCAGGGCTAGATTCAGCAGCTCCCAATCCACATGATCCTTGCACATCCGAGCATAGCTGCGCGAGTGAGAGAACGGATTCGGTTCCTCCTCGGCTTCCTCCCTCGCAGCTTCCCCCTCTGCTTCCCTTCATTCGCGCGTGCACTGGGTCCAGGAGAGAGCATCGTCGCGGATCCGCATCACCCGCTCCCTCCATCTCCTCCCTCAAGTCTCCCGCAGCACCGCCGGCGTGACGTAGTCGACCGGCTGGAGCATCCGTGGGAAGGCTTTGTAGACATGTGGGAGATGCATCATGTACATCTGCCTGTCTTCCAGCCATTCCACGGGGTGCGCGAGCGAACTTGCTGAGGGGGGCAGGCGCGCCCGGAGTCAGGAGGCGGGGGGTGGCGGCGAGATCTATGGCGGCGGCGAGGGTGGAGGTAGTGGCGGGGGCGGCGGTGAGGGTGGAGGTGGTGGCGGGGGCGAAGGGGATCGCGACAGCGGTCATCTATTTGCCAATTATGTGAACTAAACAGTCAACATATAAAATAATTTAAATATATATAATAGAGTTAGAAGGGAAACATAAGTTGGACCTGGCGTTCCTATTCTTATATAGAAAAATAGAACAGACCTGTGCATTTTCTTCAAAAAAATACATAAATTGGGCTGCCAAAAATAAAACCTTGGATGGGAGGTCCATAGGCCGGTCGATACATGACGGCCCTAAGAAAATACAAATAGGCCTATGGACCTCCCATCCGAGGACGTGGGCTGCGCATGTTAAAAATGAAAGCCTAGACGGGGCAGCCCAAAACCATGTCCAACACTTGCCAAAACTTCGTCCCTCGTTTTCTCTGTGTTTCGCACACTCGACATTGTGTGGGCATTTTGACTTTGCATCATATGAAGATGTGCTATGCATGAATGTTGATCAGCATGATGTTAACTGGCTGGTAGTTCCATTTTCGACCATGAGTAAAACTTCCAACATGATGTTAACCCTGTTTGAAAAGGCCGTGTTAATATAAATGCTCTGCCTCTGAAAGTTGCAGTTCCTTATCTGAAACTGAACTTGCAGTTTCTTATCTGAAATTGAACTTGCAGTTTCTTATCTGAAACTGAAACTTGCAGTTTCTTCTCTGAGAATCACGTTGTCTACACTTTTATACTCCTATGAAACTACATTTTTTTAAGTGCTAAAAATAGACATCTAGAATTCATAAAATACTTCATATGCTCTATACTGCAAATCTGAAATTCAAAAGACATTCATATCTGAAAGTACTCTCAAATACACAACACAAAACACAATTCACAACCTGCAAATACTGACAACCCTAAGCTCCTCCTGACAATTCACAACCTGCCCGACTATTGGGCTGGGGGGCAGCCCCCTCCTATTCCTCGGCGGTAGACAGCCGCCCCGTGAGACGATGTGAACGGCGAGGGAGATGATGGCAGGGAAGCGTTGGTGGGCCAACTGCTTTTCTCCTCTTGCAGTTGGGTTCGGTCGACGAAGACTCCACCGGCTCGCTCTGGTAGGACACCCTCAAAAACGGCACCCTGTAGATGCTCGATCCTTCAATCTCTGGTGGATGCTCCATTTGGGATCGATACTCCCACCACCGCTCCCTCACGATCGGATTCGGTGAATCTGTTTGCTTCATGGCCCAGAGGAGCAGCTCTATGTACTCCGGCGCGACTCCCTCCAGGAGTATCGCCGCCTTTTCGCTCTATTGCAGATATTTGGCCATGGATGTCACCGTCGCCGCTAGTTGGTCCTTGTTGTCAAACCAAGACTATATCTCCAACATCCTAGCTAGTGTCACAGGGTCGCCGTCTGCGATCCTCATGTATCGGTTGTACTCCTCCATCGATCTACTTCTCCACAGCACCTTCACTCGCCGGCGGTGGTTTTTGAATGGAAGAGGAGAGGAGAAGCGCTGGTTTTGGATTAGAACGGGAGAGGAGCGAGGCTGCTTTTGGATTGGAACATGAGAGGAGGGGCGGTGGTTTTGAAATGGAAGAGGAGAGGAGCGGCGCTGCATTTAGATTGGAACAGGAGAGGAGCGGCGGTGGTTCAAGAGGAGAAGAGTGGAAGAGCGGCGCTGGTCTTGGAAGTATTTTTTTGTTGTTTCGCGTATTTTGGGTCAAAGTTTGACCGCGTACTGTATTCGACAAGAAAAATGTGAATGCATGTCACCAAAAAATGTATTGTTTGGTTCATATCTGAATGTACTTTCAAATTATACTCCCTTCATTTTTGTATAAAAGGCCACAAACTCATATTACAGGTACCAAGGTAAAAATCAATGCTATGTTTCAGTCAATGTTTCAAGCTAGATTGTCACCTTGATTGTCATGTTAATTAATGTGGTTTTTCTCTCCCAAGCACAACAAGCCAACCCTCTTACTCCTCATTGGTTGATTAATGTTGGGAATGCAAGCTAACCTTCTCACTCCCGCATGCACACAAGGGATATTAAGGTCCTTGGGTGCTAGTACGAGGCAAACACCATCATTTTTGCCTCGATTAATGTTAGTGGCCTTGTATAGTTGCAAATTGTAATTTTGATAGTGGCCTTGTATACAACGTATAACATATATTTTATGTGCGAAAATCATGGTCAATTATGACCCAGAATAAAAGGGAGACTAGTTAATGTGGGGTCTCTTTCTTAATTGAAGGGTAAATTGATTTTGATTTTGATCCAGTCAGAGCACGCCGGCCCTCTCGTCCAATCCTAAATCACTACCGCACGCTCCTCTCCCTCTTCTCCATTGCAAAACCAGCTCCTCTCCTCTCCATCATCTCCATTCCAAAACCACTGTCTCGCCTCTCCCTCTTCTCTACTTCAAGACCACCGTCTCTCCTCTGTTTTCTAGACGCTTTGCTCCATGGTGCAGGCGCAATCCATGGATACAAAATTAGTATACTGTATACTATTTAAAAGTCGAGGGTGGGGCTTTTCCTGCGCGGTAGGCAGCGGGGCAGTTCCACCTAGTTGGTTCGACAGAGACGCGAGAAAACGAGGGAGTAGGCTACTGCAAACGTAGGGCTGTGTGATTTGATAGCGAGGTACTGCTGGACAGGTGGGGCCCCGTGATTTGACTTGCCATTGTCATTTTAACTACGGCGCTACGACCGGCGTGAGTCTCCGAGATTCCTGACCACCTCCATACAGGTGCCTCTCCCAATGCTCCACCATGTAGTAGAGGGTGGCTCTTGCATGAGAGCCCACTTCTCCACTTTTTCCTTGCCTCTCTTTCCTCCACATATGCAAAAATGCCATGTAAAGCGCACTATTGTACTTACTTTTACTTGCTCCTACAGGTGCTTAAGCTTGCCACATAAGCATAAAGTCTGATGTGGCAAGTTAATCAAGAAGAGACAGACTAGTTTGGTGACCCAAGGAAGAAATGGTGCTAAGCGCGTGTACCTAGGTGAAAAGACAATTTTGAGTCTATAGCTAATTAAATGAAGCAAACTTAGCAACACCATTTCATTGGAAGAGGTCACTCCTTGGCAAATGCAAGAAATACACGCGCTTAGCACCGTTTCTTCCTTGAGTACAAAGAAAGAGATAAAGAGGAGTAAAAAATACACTTATAGGCAACCTTGTTGTAGTATTAGTGACTAAGGGATGACTATGTATGACATGCCAACATCAGATAGCCTAACACACCGTGTTAAATCTCCAAGGGCGCGACCGCGCGAGCGACGCGACGGTCGTGGTAGGCGCGACCATGATACGGGCTACTGGCAGCCCTTGGATCTGCTAAGTTGCTGAAAATTTGCAAAATAACCCTCCAGGATAGGATATTCACCCATAGGTCTAGAATCACGCCATGCAACCGTTTGATCTCAGATCCAAGGGCTCTCGGAAGCCCGTATCATGGGAGAATGGAAAGCCACTACCCTGCCGTTCGCACGCTAGCAGTTCGCTCCTACTCGTCCTCGCACGTCCTTTAATACTACGGCGGTTCACTCCTAGTCGTCCCTTCCATTCACATTATGGCAGTTCCACTAATCCTAACGTTCCTCCCAAATCCATGACGTCCCAAATGTCCACGATCGGCGGTGATACAAGGTTAGAACCATCACCGGCGATGAGTTTGACGTCATCTACACCCGTTCTTCCGCGATGGTGAAAGGATGCCTTTCTCGCTTCAGACGCATGTTCGAAGACTCCGATGATGGGTGGGTCGCTGTGCTAGATGTTGAGTACACCACAGTCCTCGGACGAGAGAAGGATCTAAAGGACGAAGAGAGGAAGAAGCCCGCCATGATCCAGGTTTGCGTGCAGGACTTATGCTTGGTCTACCACATATCCCATGCCGACGTTGAGTGCCAGGATTTTAAGGACTTCCTCGAGAGAAACCTAGTCAAATTCATTACTGTATACTTTGGTAACGACAAAGAAGTCCTGCATCGGATAGGCCTCGTTGTAGGCAACACCTTCGACCTCCAGAAGAATCGGCTGGTGTCCTCTCGTCCGCCTTCAATGCTCACCCTGGTAGGAGCCATGGTTCATCCTTCGTATGGTAAACTGGAGAAAACTCATTACACGTTTCATCGTCATGCATGGCAGTGGAATTTACTAGATATAGACCACATCCACTACGCTGCCATGGATGGCTAGCTTTGCTTCAATATCTACAAGGGTTGGATGAAGAGCAACAGCCAAGTGTGTGGTTCAAGCAAAGAAGTATCGGCCAAGAGGAAGAGGGACAAGGACGAGGTCGAGGACGTGGACGAGGACTCCGAGTAAGGTGGCAGTGTCGTTGCTCATGGTGGTTCTAATGCAGTGTCTAGCGGAATAGTTGCAAAGTTTAATTTCAGGTGTGCTTAATTTAATTTGAGGGGTGTGTTGTGCTGAGCCCCCAGTAGAACTATGTTATGTTTCTTCTCATTACTTTAACTCTTCAGTACGTACATACTAGTATTTCTTACATTTCACATTTTAGTTGGTATAGTACTACCACTCGTTTCTTCACATTATATACATACAATATATATGGCCAACATGATATAGCCAGCAGTTTAGTTGTCAAAGAATTTCAGGGTGCTTAGTTTTGTCAAAGAATTCCAAGATGCTTAGAGGGTGCTTGGATCCAAGGGACTTATTTTAGTCTGACTAAAAATAGTCTCTTTAAGAGGCTAAAGTTCCAAGCACCCCTGACTAAAGAGGGGCTAAAACTAGTATTGAGACTAAATTTTTTTAGTCAGGGGTTCCCCTACTAAAATGTGGATTAGTCCTCTCTCTACTCATTTAACTCCTCTCCTTTAACACATGCGAGTTCTAGATTGGAGGGTTTGGAGGATAATAAATGCACATTAACTTGATTTTAGCCTTTTTAGTATTTGGATCCAAGCATGGGTGAGGCTAGCATGTTTTAGTCCCACTACTTTTAGTCATGGGACTAAAACATATCCAAGCACCCTCTTAGTTTTATTTGAGGGGTGGATTGTGCTGGACACCATTATTGTGACTAGGCTTTTTAATAGTACTATATGCATAATTTGGCGAAGAGCGCTCTCTATATGTACCATCTTTTTTTTAATTTCAAGTTTTGCTCCATGGCGCAATCCATCGATACTACTATTGTACAAAAGTATACATTTTTTAAAAGGCTAGAGGGCGGGGTAGTCTAGCTTGGTCGGTTTCACAAGAGGCGAGGGCCTTTGTGATTTGATGGCTCAGTACTGCTGGAAGGCGGGGCCTTGTGATTTGACTGCTCGTATAAATGCGCTGACGACCTGATCGAGGAGGAGCAAAGAATCGTGCGGTATACTCAAGTTTTCCACTAGAGTAGTATTGCGATGGAGGAGCACGAAACACGGCAGCCCAGTGCCATATGGCGATAAAAATGATCTAATTTGCTAGTCATCTCATTGTTAGCATTGTTCTATTCATTCCCTCAAAAAACATTCTTCTATTCATGCCTCGCAGAGAATGTGACACGTGCGGTGAAACACCCGAAGCAAAAGATGAAACACAGGAGCAAAAGAAGAAGGAAGATTATCATCCCAAATGATCTAATTCACCGCGGAGTCGTAACTGCTTCTTCATCGCCTCCACGACCTCCATCTCCTTGCACGTCTCCTCCGCCATCTTCATCATTGTGTCCACGACGCGGCATTTCTCGACGCGAGCCTTCATCATCTGTTCCTTGGCCATATTACGTACCTTGACAGCAGCCGGGTGCTCGATGCGGAGCTTTGCCAACTCTTCCTTCTATTCCATGGCGAGGGCATGCAACATCTTCATCGAGGAACTACTATTCTCATGCAGTTTCTTCCAGCCGGCGTTCTTCTCCTTCAACAGGTCGATCTTGTGGCAGAGCTTCGCATTGTCCTCCCAAGGTCGCAGGATTTCGCCGGTCGCCTTCTTCTCCAAGGCAATGCTCTTCTTTAGCAGCATCACCAAGCCGGCGGTCAACTCCCCCTGCTGATTGAGCTCAGCGGGCATGTCGTCGAGGCTCTCCTCCAGCAACTCCATCAAGCCTTGGATGAACTCCTTCTGCTTATTGAGCTAATCGGGCATGCCATCGAGGGATAACGACTCCAGCTCCACCGGCTCGGCATGTTCGCCTCAGCGGCTAGGGCGCTCCTGGGATCCATCGCCTGCCTGTGAGAGATCCTTCGAGGTCTCTGCGTGGCGGCGAGCCCTCTCTTTTTTTTCCACAGCCTTGGTTGCCGCTCCCTTGTTACGAGTAGTTCTCGACCTAGAGCTCTGCTCACCGGCCATGGCAACGACGGACGAAGAAGAAGCACTTATGAGGAGGAAAGGTAGAGTGATTTTCGGATAGGTAGTTCCCCTTTTTATAACCTAAGTACTAGCACTAGTACTAATACCTCCATAGTGGGAACACGTTCAGGTTTGGTACGTACTACTAGTAGGTGTGAGCAGGCTTTCGAATGTGATGGGAACAAGGTAAAGATTAATTGATGATTTTGGCTTCGAGGCCCGAAATGGCTCCCGATGAGTTTAGCGGAACATAAATTTCAAGTACTACACTGCTCAAATGCGTAAATATTATGTTACTATCAAAAATGCGCACAAAATACGAAGGAGACTAATGGAAGTACTACTAGCAAGCCACGATTTAACTACTCACATGCGCGCAGTGGAGTATAATAATGTCTTTCTTCCGCCCTCACGCCCACTCAATTTGCATGCTCTGTATTAATTAACCATCAATGAAGTGAACGACTTTACACGCATCAAATTATCACATGGGGTGGATCTTCGTAAAAAATTGCGTCCGCCCATGTACCCACGTGTGCATGTGAGGAATGAGTGCGTGCATGGCGTGCGTGCACATCTTCGCTTTGTGCATGTACCGCCAGTATGGCTCAGGGAGGACAAGTACATTCTTATGGAACCAGCAGCACGTCACTGTGATCAATCCACACAAGGAGGTCGCGACAACGCCTACACATGTGCCACATAGCTTCATGAACTGTAAGAGAGACACTGTGTAGCGTTCCATTGGTATTCTAATTTACGTGTTTTGCACATACTCGAAGTACTAGTAAGGTACACGTGCATTGCACGCATCAGATTTTGCAACCAAATTATGAATAAATACCACACTATAGCATGTAAGCTCTGAGTCATATATGCCTAATGTAGCCCTTCGTTTAATTCTTATAGTTCATCTCATTCAAAATCAATTAGTTTTTATAAAAAAAGCTAAGAACGCGGGAATAGGAAAAACATGGGATTATAGTGGAATGTCGTCTAGAATCCTACAGGATTGTACGAGTGTTTGATTGTGCATAGAAAAAACACAGAATTCTTTCAAAGAGGTTTGAGTGGATGGGATGTTTCCTATGAAATCTAGTGCAAATGAATCATATGGAAAAATTCCTATGGTTTACAATCCTACGAATCAAACAACCAAGATAGGAAAAATTCCTAATGATTAGAATCCTCCAAAATTCCTTTGAGAATCCTTTAAATCAAAGAAGCCCTTAATCTATTTTATGATTCATGGAACTATGCGTTGTAAAGCATAAAGTAAAAACAAATAATGGCAATTCAACTAGAAAAAAGTTTGGGCAGTTATGATACGGAAGATTCTAGAACAAAAGAGAACCACTCTTGTTTTGAGGTCTGTGCATTATGCTTAAGTTCAACCATGGAGTCTACTAGATTGTACATGTGGCAAAATCCGATGGGGGGGCTAGAAGATGGGGCGAGGGGCCGAGTGGAGGGAGACTATGAAGGAATGCATAAGTGCGAGATCGATATTTAGAGAGAGAGGGCGAACAGATGCGCTGATGCGCGAAGTGGTGGAGCCATGAAAAATAAATGAGCTAGGGGGCCAAGCATTGCTAATCCTTTACGAGGAGGGTCAATTCATGAACTTAAACCATTTTAGCAGCAATTGTCTAATGATCACATTCATATTAGCCTTAATATATAGTGATGTTAGGGGGGGAGGGGGCAGGGCCCTTACTGCCCCCTGTCTTCGCCATTGTGCACGCGTCTGAGAGATGAAGTGGAAGGCATGGATGATGAGAGGGGACGTTGGATACATAATTAATGTGGGTGTATTAGCTATATATGTTAATCCTATATAGAGAGGTATAGATTGATCGATGTGGACGTGGGAAAGAGGGTGAGACCTCACTGGATATATCGATTGATCGGTTTGTGTGGAAAACTATGAAAGACCTCGCTATATACACACATACATTGAGGAACATCGACCGTTGCGCATACACGCATGAGAGATAAAGAATGCCCGATATGGAGAGGGGGATGTGTGTTGGTGTGTGCCTTCATGGGAGACCGACCTGAAGAAAAAGATTGCATGCGTGCGATGGATAATGCCGACTGGT
Source organism: Triticum urartu (assembly GCF_003073215.2). NCBI lineage: Eukaryota > Viridiplantae > Streptophyta > Magnoliopsida > Poales > Poaceae > Triticum > Triticum urartu. Next base: position 80,433,192 of record NC_053024.1, on the reverse strand, counting down.
AGTGTGTGTGCATGCATGCACGAGAGAAAGTTAGTGGTACGATTATAAAGAGAAGACTACTATGTGGGTGTAAAAGAATAGCTGAATAGGTGAGGTCAAAATCAATGTAAAGTTGAATTCAAATATTTGAATAAGAGATCCTGATGTTTGAAACCCATGCATGCATGAATATAACGGAGATCTGCACGGTGTGGTTTGGAAACGAGCCTGTTGTAATGTATATACATTGAACAAGGTCATACTGATTTGAATTTGAGATACTGATGGCACACATCATTTGGCCACGTCGTTTCCGTGCATGGACACACTATTCTATTTGGAGATGATGGGTGGCTTTTGCATCACATATCTATATCTATGCCCCTATATATATTATATTATATTTGTTTTATATTGTGTGCGGTAACTTTAACTTTGAAAGATGGTCGTTGGATGAGGCGAATCCGATGGTCCAAAGATGGCAAATTTGAGCACTATTGGCCATTGGATATCATCTAGATTCCACCAGATTTCGCCACATGTATAATCTAGAAGACTCCATGGTTGAACTTAAGCATAATGCACAAACATCAAAACACAAGCACTTCTTATTTGTTCTAGAATCTTCCGTATCAGAATTGCCCAAATGTTTTTCTACATGATTTGCCATTATTTGTTTTTACTTTATGTCTTATGACGCACAATTCCATGAATCTTAAAATAGATTTGCTTTCTTATAAAAACTAGATGATTTTGAATGAAATGAACTATAAGAATTAAACGAACATCTACATCATGCATATATGACTCAAAGCTTCCATGCTATAATGTGGTATTTATTCATAATTTGGTTGCCAATCTCATGTGTGCAATGCACGTGTACCTTACTCTAGTCTAAATGGTGTTTGTATGTGTGTTGTGCGCGTTGAGGTGCAAATTTTCTTTTTTGGGGTACACGTTAAGCTTGTTCTTCCGAAATTTCAAGCCGCGCCTTGTTATGAAGAAAATTCAAGCTAGCGTCTCTGTCTATCGTGCCGCGAAACTCCCGCCTCTTCAACCCGCGCCTTGTTAGCCTGAAATATTTAAGATATATCTTTGTCTCGTTGTGCTCCGACAACTCCCTCCATCTCAACCCGCCCACCCATTCCTACACCGAGGCCGCGAAAACCCGCGACGAAACCCCAAACCCTGCTCCGTCCGCCACCCAGCCGGAGCCTCTTCCCCGACGACGTCGTCCATAGCAACACCTCGACATCCCTCATCCACCGTACCGGATGACGATCCGTCGTCGATCTCATCGTCCCGCCGGTTCAGCCACCCCGTCCTCCACTAATACGTCTCCAACGTATCTATAATTTTTGATTGCTCCATGGTATATTATCTACTGTTTTGGACTTTATTTTCCACTTTTATATTATTTTTGGGACTAACCTATTAACCAGAGGCCCAATCCAAAATTGCTGTTTTTTGCCTATTTTAGTGTTTCGAAGAAACGGAATATCAAACGGAGTCCAAACGGAATAAACCTTTCTGGAACGTGATTTTCCTCCCGAATATGACCCAGGAGACTTGGACCCTATGCCAAGGAAGCTTCGAGGTGGGCACGAGGTAGGGGGGTGCGCCCTACACCCCAAGGCGCGCCCTACACCCCCAGGCGCGCCCCCACCCTCGTGGGCCCACCGAAGCTCCACCGACGTACTTCTTCCTCCTATATATACCTATGTACCCCCAAACAAACAGAGATGGAGCCAAAAACCTAATTCCACCGCCGCAACTTTCTGTATCCATGAGATCCCATCTTGGGGCCTGTTCCAAAGCTCCGCCGGAGAGGGCCGTCATCACGGAGGGCTTCTACATCATCATAGCCTCTCCGATGAAGTGTGAGTAGTTTACCTCAGACCTTCGGGTCCATAGTTAGTAGCTAGATGGCTTCTTCTCTCTTTTTGGATCTCAATACAAAGTTCTCCCCCTCTCTCGTGGAGATCTATTCGATGTAATCTTCTTCTTTTTTGCGGTGTGTTTGTTGAGATCGATGAATTGTGGGTTTATGATCAAGTCTATCTATGAATAATATTTGAATCTTCTCTTAATTCTTTTATGTATGATTGGTTATCTTTGCAACTCTCTTCGAATTATCAGTTTGGTTTGGCCTACTAGATTGGTTTTTCTTGCCATGGGAGAAGTGCTTAGCTTTGGGTACGATCTTGCGGTGTCCTTTCCCAGTGACAGAAGGGGCAGCAAGGCACGTATTGCATCGTTGCCATCGAGGATAACAAGATGGGGTTTATTTCATATTGCATGAATTTATCTCTCTACATCATGCCATCTTGCTTAAAGCGTTACTCTGTTTTTAAATTAATACTGTAGATGCATGCTGGATAGCGGTCGATGAGTGGAGTAATAGTAGTAGATGCAAAATCGTTTCGGTCTACTTGTCACGGACGTGATGCCTATATACATGATCATGCCTACATATTCTCATAACTATGCTCAATTCTGTCAATTGCTCAACAGTAATTTGTTCACCCACCGTAGAATACTTATGCTCTTGAGAGAAGCCACTAGTGAAACCTATGGCCCCCGGGTCTATTCTCATCATATCAATCTCCGTCACTTTAATCTTGCTTTGCTTTTTTACTTCGCCTTTTACTTTTCACTTTGCATCTCTGTACCAAAAATACTAAAAATACTATATCTATCAGATCTCACTCTCGTAAGTGACCGTGAAGGGATTGACAACCCCTAATCGCGTTGGTTGTGAGTAGCTGTCGTTCTGTGCATGTACGAGGGACTTGAGCATGGCCTCCTACTGGATTGATACCTTGGTTCTCAAAAACTAAGGGAAATACTTGCGCTACTCTGCTGCATCATCCTTTCCTCTTCGAGGAAATCCAACGCAAGCTCAAGAGGTAGCAAGAAGAATTTCTGGCGTCGTTGCCGGGGAGGTCTACGCAAAAGTCAACATACCAAGTACCCATCACAATCCCTATCTCCCACATTACATTAGTTGCCATTTGCCTCTCGTTTTCCTCTCCCCCACTTCACCCTTGCCGTTTTATTCGCCCTCTCTTTCCCAATCTCCTTCTCCTTCTCCGCCTCTCTTTGCCGTTTGCCTTTTTCTCGCTTGCCTTTTGTTTGCTCGTGTGTTGGATTGCTTGCTTGTCGCTATGTCTGAAGTTGGGGAAGTTACCGCCGATATGGGCGATAACAATGTCACAGAAAATTCTGATGCTCCGGCTGAAGAACCCCCTACCTATCATACAAAAAGATTTCAAATCGGTAGTGGTAATATTATTGGAAAATGAGTCATCCAAGATTTTTTTACTTGTGCCGGTGCTTTGCCCTCTATGGGCGGTTCTATTCTTCATAGAACTAGTAGTCTTGCGGACGCTATTGCCATGCTTATTGTTGAACTTGAAAGGCAATTTATGCATATGCACCCATCTATACAAATAATTTTCCTAGAATTTTCTAATATCGAGCATTCTTCTGTTAAGCGTGCCGCTACTATCTTTTTTGGCACATGAATTCACATTTATAATAAAAGAAGCCAAAGAAATCTTTGCGCACTATAGGGTGGACGCTGGTCGTCCTCCCATAGAATCTATCCTCTTTGATCAAGAAGAAATTATGCGCTTTCAATCTCTTGACTATGTTGCTTTCAATGAAAACCTTAGAAAAAAGGTGCCAATCAATATTTTAATTGATAGAATCTCTGAACTTAATGATGATTTGGCTATTCGAAACAATGAGCTAGGATGCTCTCTTGAGTTTAGGCTCACGAGGTTCTGTCAAAAGAATGCTTATAATGATGAATTGGTTGTGCAATACGAAGGGCCGAAAGAGGAACCTATACCTCCTAAAATTGATCTTGGGGACTTGTGTCCTATTAAATTTAGCCCTTTTGATTACTTTTGCTTGCCTCAAAGAAAACTTGCTGCCGAACATAGAGAATATGAAATGAGTTTCACCGATCTATCTTATTACTATGGCACAACCTAGATCTATCCTCGCTTTTATGCCTAGCTAGGGGCGTTAAACGATAGCGCTTGTTGGGAGGCAACCCAATTTTATTTTTAGTGTTTTGTGTTTTTCTTCTGTTAGGGAATAAATAACCCATCTACCTTCTGTTTGGATGTGGCTTTGTGTTTTAATTAGTGTTTGTGCCAAGTTAGACCTATTGGATCTTCTTGGATGATAGTTATTTGATCTTGCTGTAATTTCCAGAAACTTTGCCTTCAGTGGCCGAATTGTTAACAATTACCAGAACGTGATAAAATACTGATTCCAACTGCTTCTGATCAATAAACAAATTTTCTAGGTCTTCCAATTTTGGTAGATATTTTGGAGTTCCAGAAGTTTGCGTTAGTTACAGATTACTACAGACTGTTCTGTTTTTGACAGATTCTGTTTTTCGTGTGTTGTTTGCTTATTTTGATGAATCTATGGTTAGTAAAATAGTTTATAATCCATACAGAAGTTGGAGTGTAGTAGGTTTAACACCAATATAAATAAATAATGAGTTAATTATAGTACCTTGAAGTGGTGTTTTGTTTTCTTTCTCTAATGGAGCTCACGAGATTTCTATTGAGTTTTGTGTTGTGAAGTTTTCAAGTTTTGGGTGAATTCTTGTGATGGATTATGGAACAAGGAGTGGCAAGAGCCTAAGCTTGGGGATGCCCATGGCACCCCCAAGATAATCCAAGGACACCAAAAAGTCAAAGCTTTGGGATGCCCCGGAAGGCATCCCCTCTTTCGTCCACTTCCATCGGTAATTTACTTGGAGCTATATTTTTATTCACCAACATGATATGTGTTTTGCTTGGAGCATCTTGTATTATTTGTGTCTTTGGTTGTTAGTGTGCCACAATCATCCTTGCTTTACACACCTTTTGAGAGAGCCATACATGAATTAGAATTTCATAGAATACTCTATGTGCTTCACTTATATCTTTTTGAGCTAAGTAGTTTTGCTCTATGTGCTTCACTTATATCTTTTGAGCGCTATAATTTTGCTCTATGTGCTTCACTTAGATCTTTTAGAGCATGGTGGTGGATTTGTTTTAAAGAAACTATTGATCTCTCATGCTTCACTTAAATTATTTTGAGAGTCTTAATAGCATGGTAATTTGCTTAATAATAACATGCTTGGTATTCCAGATTTGTGAAACTTTCTTTTGAGTGTGTTGAATACTAAGAAAAGTTGGATGCTTGATAATTGTTTTGAGATATGGAGGTAGTAATATCAAAGTCATGCTAGTAGACTAATTGTGAATTTGAGAAGTGCTTGAGTTAAAGTTTGCAAGTCCCGTAGCATGCACGTATGGTAAACATTATGCAACAAATTTGAAACATGAGGTGTTATTTGATTGTCCTCCTTATGAGTGGCGGTCGGGGACGAGCGATGGTCTTTTCCTACCAATATATCCCCCTAGGAGCATGCGCATAATACTTTGGTTTTTGATGGCTTGTAGATTTTTGCAATAAGTATATGAGTTCTTTATGACTAATGTTGAGTACATGGATTATATGCACTCTCACCCTTCCATCATTGCTAGCCTCTACTGTACCATGCATTGCCCTTTCTCACATCGGGAGTTGGTGCAAACTTCGCCGATGCATCCAAACCCCGTGATATGATACGCTCTTTCACACATAGACCTCCTTATATCTTCCTCAAAACAACCACCATACCTACCTATTATGGCATTTCCATAGCCATTCTGAGATATATTGCCATGCAACTTTCCACCATCCAGTTTATCATGACACATTCATCATTGTCATATTGCTTAGCATGATCATGTAGTTGACATAAGTATTTGTGGCAAAGCCACCGTTCATAATTTTTTCATACTTGTCACTCTTGATTCATTGCATATCCCGGTACACCGCCGGAGGCATCCATATAGAGTCATACTTTGTTCTAGTATCGAGTTGTAATCATTGAGTTGTAAATAAATAGAAGTGTGATGATCATCATTCAATAGAGCATTGTCCCAAAAAAAAGAGAAAGGCCAAAAAAAAGAGAAGGCCCAAAAAAAGAAAATAAATTAAAAGGGGCAATGCTACTATCCTTTTTTTCCACACTTGTGCTTCAAAGTAGCACCATGTGCTTCATATAGAGAGTCTCTTGAGTTATCACTTTCATATACTAGTGGGAATTTTCATTATAGAACTTGGCTTGTATATTCCAACAATGGGCCTCCTCAAGTGCCCTAGGTCTTCGTGAGCAAGCAAGTTGGATGCACACCCACTTAGTTTCTTTTGTTGAGCTTTCATACATTTATAGCTCTACTGCATCCGTTGCATGGCAATCCCTACTCCTTGCATTAACATCAATCGATGGGCATCTCCATAGCCCATTGATTAGCCTCGTTGATGTGAGACTTTCTCCTTTTTGTCTTCTCCACATAACCCCCATCATTATATTCTATTTCACCCATAGTTCTATATCCATGGCTCACGCTCATGTATTGCTTGAAAGTTTATGAGTTTAAAATTATTAAGGTATGAAACAATTGCTTGGCTTGTCATCAGGATTGTGCATGATGAGAGCATTCTTGTGTGACGAAAATGGAGCATGACTAAACTATATGATTTTTTAGGGATGAACTTTCTTTGGCCATGTTACTTTAAGAAAACATAATTGCTTTGTTGGTTTGCTTGAAGTATTATTTTTCTCTATGTCAATATGAAATTTTGTCTTGAATCTTCCTAATCTGAATATTCATACCACAATTAAGAAGATTTGCATTGAAATTATGCCAAGTAGCACTCCACATCAAAAATTCTCTTTTTATCATTTACCTACTCGAGGACGAGCAGGAATTAAGCTTGGGGATGCCTGATAAGTCTTCAACTTATCTATAATTTTTTATTGCTCCATGCTATATTATATACTGCTTTGGACTTTATTGGGCTTTATTTTCCACTTTTATATTATTTTTGGGACTAACCTATTAACCGGAGGCCCAGCCCAGAATTGTTGTTTTTTGCCTATTTCAGTGTTTCAAAGAAACGGAATATCAAACGGAGTCCAAACGGAATAAACCTTTCTAGAACATGATTTTCTTCCCGAATATGACCCAGGAGACTTGGATCCTACGCCAAGGAAGCTTCGAGGTGGGCCCGAGGTAGGGGGGCGCGCCCTACACCCCCAGGCGCGCCCCCACCCTCGTGGGCCCACCGAAGCTCCACCGACGTACTCCTTCCTCCTATATATACCTACGTACCCCCAAACAAACAGAGACGGAGCCAAAAACCTAATTCCACCGCCGCAACTTTCTGTATCCATGAGATCCCATCTTGGGGCCTGTTCCAAAGCTCCGCCGGAGAGGGCCGTCATCACGGAGGGCTTCTACATCATCATAGCCTCTCCGATGAAGTGTGAGTAGTTTACCTCAGACCTTCGGGTCCATACTTAGTAGCTAGATGTCTTCTTCTCTCTTTTTGGATCTCAATACAAAGTTCTCCCCCTCTCTCGTGGAGATCTATTCGATGTAATCTTCTTCTTTTTTGCGGTGTGTTTGTTGAGACCGATGAATTGTGAGTTTATGATCAAGTATATCTATGAATAATATTTGAATCTTCTCTTAATTCTTTTATGTATGATTGGTTATCTTTGCAAGTCTCTTCGAATTATCAGTTTGGTTTGGCCTACTAGATTGGTTTTTCTTGCCATGGGAGAAGTGCTTAGCTTTGGGTTCGATCTTGCGGTGTCCTTTCCCAGTGACAGAAGGGGCAGCAAGGCACATATTGCATCGTTGCCATCGAGGATAACAAGATGGGGTTTATTTCATATTGCATGAATTTATCTCTCTACATCATGCCATCTTGCTTAAAGCGTTACTCTGTTTTTAAATTAATACTGTAGATACATGCTGGATAGCGGTCGATGAGTGGAGTAATAGTAGTAGATGCAAAATCGTTTCGGTCTACTTGTCACGGACGTGATGCCTATATACATGATCATGCCTAGATATTCTCATAACTATGCTCAATTCTGTCAATTGCTCAACAGTTATTTGTTCACCCACCGTAGAATACTTATGATCTTGAGAGAAGCCACTAGTGAAACCTATGGCCCCCGTGTCTATTCTCATCATATCAATCTCCATCACTTTAATCTTGCTTTGCTTTTTACTCTGCCTTTTACTTTTCACTTTGCATCTCTATACCAAAAATACCAAAAATATTATATCTATTAGATCTCACTCTCGTAAGTGACCGTGTAGGGATTGACAACCCCTAATCGCGTTGGTTGCGAGTAGCTATCGTTTTGTGCAGGTAGGAGGGACTTGAGTGTGGCCTCCTACTGGATTGATACCTTGGTTCTCAAAAACTGAGGGAAATACTTACGCTACTCTGCTGCATCATCCTTTCCTCTTCGGGGAAATGCAACGCATGCTCAAGAGGTAGCATCCACCTCCAAGGAGCTGCCCCGACGTTCCCCTCGTCTTTCGCGCCACCTCCATTCCCACACCGCCATCTTCACCTGCACCACCGGAAGAGCATCATCATCACCGTTTCCTTGGATGAAGCTGTGGCCTAATCGGCGCCACCAAAGAGGTTGTACACTAATCCCCGCATTTTCTTCTTGATTCGATCTCATGGTGCTGCCGGTGCTCGGTCCCGAGCCGACACGGCGTGGCTCCATCCACGGCGGCGTCGCCGGCCACTTCCTCCACGGCGTCGCTCCCTCGGCGGCGACGTCCACATTAGTAGGACCTGCTGCTGCTTTAGCTCTCGCTCGCGCTGCTGCTCTGCTCTTGCTCTCGGTCCCCTGCCTGGTCTCCTCTTTCTATTGCTCTTGCTCGCGCTGCTGCTCTCGGTCTTGCTCTTTCTGCTGCTCTCGCTCTTGCTCTTGCTTGCGATGCTGCTCCGATCTAGCTACACTTCACTTCGATGCCGCCGGGGTGAAGGAAGAACCAGCCGCAACGAGGAGGGGGGCTCGCCGGAGAGGTACCCCACTATCTACCTTAGGGTCGCCGGCGGTGGCGGGGCATTAGCGGGGCGGTGGCGTGGGGATCGCCGGAGAAAAAGCTTGGCACGGGGGGGGGGGGGGGGGCTGCTGTTTGGCCGGCTCAGGGGGTGGAGGTTGAAGATGAACTGCAGGCCCTTGATTTCGTATCCAATGGCTGCAAAATCGACTGACCAGAGATGAAAACGTCAGTCGACCGACGTGTAGCCTCACCTTGCTAGTGCGTTCAGTTTCGACAGCAAAATTCAGTTTCGACAGCAAAATTTAGTTTCGACAATTAAGTTCAGTTTCGACAGTTAAGTTCAGTTTCGACAGTTAAATTCAGTTTCGAAAGTTAAGTTCCGAGATGAGCGGCTGATGTATTTTACATCTAGCACTTTGTGGTTATGTATTTGACGTCATGTATTGGAGATGCTATTAGAATTCCACTCAGGTTAACGTTGTTCGTTGTCTCTCTTGTCCTGCTTCAGCCTCGGCGTCGTACAACTCACGGGAGCTGCTCCAACAACGAAACCCTCCATCACAGCGGAGCAGTACCTCGGGCTCCATCTCCAGACGCCTATGATCTTCTTCCCCTCCTCCGACAGCCAAGTCAGCCGGAGCATCCTCACCGGCCAACCCAATCACGCTGAGATCGACATGGCTTCGCCAAAGAGGTTGTACACTTGTTGCATCTCTTTTTTACTCTACATGTTATATATATTGTCCACTGAGCACTCATAGTAACGGGAAATACGATTATTTTATCCTACTATATGACAAGCAGTGAGGTACCAGGCAACTTAGCTATCCGTGATGGACTCTCTTGAACGCCATCATTATTTATCTCTGCGCATTTGAGCTGTGCATTTGTCGATGGGCCTGGGAGTTGAGCTAGTATGGCAGTGGCTGGGTCCAAAGTAATAGAAGTAGCACAAAAACATTTTTTTAGTGTAGGATTTTCCTTGCTCAAGCCTGCCTACTAGAATCGCCAGTGCTTGAAAGGAAAAGTGAATGAAAAACACTGAATTGGAAAGTTTCCTATGGTACTAATTTTCATGAATTTGGTGCAAAGGAATGGAGCAAAGGAAAACTGTAGGATTTGTTCCTTTGGTGTCTCCTTGAAAGAAAAACCATAAGAATTCTAATTTCCACTTCTCCTCCTTTTCATATTCATATTAATCAAGCACAAGACTAAGAGATAGTAGCATAATAGCATTATAACAGTACATTTTCTTGTGCTTTGACTTAATCTCAACATGCTTTTTTGCATCCTGTGAACTTCCAATTGTTGTGAATCAAACACCCAGATTGGCAGAAATCCCGTGTTTTTAAATTCTCTGTTTTGCACGTGCATTCCTATCCTATTCCTGTCTATTTCCTATCCCTGCATTGTTAGAATCCTCAAATTCAAACAAGCCCTTACAGATATGTGTCAAACAAAACCTTGTGTGGTTTGTCCTACTCCTGCGGCGCTGTGTTCCACCCCAGCTCAGCTGCTCCAATGACGGAAGGGTTCACCACAGCAAGGATCCGCTCTCCAGACTGTCTTTCGCCGCCTCAGATCTTCTTCCCCGCCGCCGGCAGCCATCACAACTACATTACCATCATCAACTGAGCAGATGACCGTGAGGACTACACGGGTCCGCAAGAGAGGTCGCACTCTTCCGTGTCTGCTTACGTTATGTGTCGCTTAATATGATGATATGCTACATTATCATCGTGTTCACCTATTAGACTCCGAGTCAGGTCCAAACTAATGCTGAAACTTGAGTTTTTAAATGGTTGTGGGGTACATATTGGGGCAGCAATCAGTACTATCTGTCTACTATCTGGTTAATCTCCGATGTCTACTATGAGTTTCATGTTGGGTGCAAACAAACATTAAAGGAGCCATTATCTGTATTTTTTAACTAAAGCTATTATCTGCCTGCTATCATTGGTTTTGGGTCTATCCACAGTTTGCTACCATCACTCTGGATTTGTGCATGCACTCCTTACATAATGTCACTTTGTTCTATTCCTATGCATGCCAGTTATTGTACACAATGGAACTGATCATGTAGAGCAAAAGAGACGAGCCTTGCGTGGCAATAAAATTTCATGCAGACGTCATTCCATGGTGGGGGCAAAGGCAGCCCCCCTCCACCCATTTCGAATCGTAATCAAAAGGAAGATAACTGTTATGAGGGGGATTCAGAAGAAGAAGACAACTCCTATTTACCCCATGAGGTCTTTGCTCTAACTTGGCATGATGATGTTGGTAATATCATGCATATGGTGCCTTGCATTGCTTACTGTATACATTAAAGATGTCATCTGCTTAGTTTATACATGCTTTGTTTCAATGTCATTTGTTTAGTTTCTTTATCGTATATGTGAATCATGCAATGCCATCTTGTCTAGCCAGGCATCATATATGTGAATTTTGCAATGCCACCCTGGTTAGCTAGTCATCTTATATGTGAATTATATCATGCCATCATTTTTTTATTACGTGTTAAATTTGTCAACAATTTTAGTACATTCAATTACTCTTCCTGTGCATCAGCCATTTGGCACGGTCATGGAAAAATCTGGAGTGGAAACAAGATCTTCAGAGCAAACAATGCTATCTGACAAAGCGCATGTCTTGCTGGTTAGCGATAGCTCCTCAGAGGAGGATTCAGAGACAGATGGCCAGTCATATTCCGCCCCCCCCCACCGAGGTGCATGCCCTAACTTGGCAGGGTTATGTCGCTCATATCGTGCGTATGGTATCTTGCATTGCAATGTCATTTGCTTAGTTTAGACATGCTTTGTGTGAATGCTACCTGTTTAATGTCTAATTACCATATATGTGAATCATGCAATGCCATCTTGTTGCAATACATTATATATGTGAATTATGCAATGTTATCTTGTTGCGAGGCATTATGTATGTGAATTATGCAATGCCATGCTGTTTAGGCAAGCGTCATATATGTGAATTATGTCATGCCGTCCTTTTTTGTATTTCTCATTGCTTTTGTCGACAATGTTTGTATATTCAACTGCTCTTCCTGTGCATCAGCCATTTGAATTGGTGATGGAGAAATATGGAGTGAAAACAAGGTCTTCAGAGCAGACAATGCTACCTGCTGAAGCAGATATCTTGCTGGTTACAGATAGCTCTTCAGAGGAGGATTCAGAGGCAGATGACCAGTCCTATTATCCCCCTGAGGTGTATGCTCAAACTTGGCAGGGTTATATTACTCATATAATGCATATGTTGTATCGCAATGCTTAGTTTTTACATCATATACACAATATTGAATGCCAGCTCTTTAGTTGACACATCATATATGTGATTGCCCTCTGCTCACTTCCTTAGTATATAAATCATATATTTGAATTATGTCATGCCATGATGTTTACATAGACAACATGTATCTGAATTATGGCATGCCAACCCATTTTCTAAAGACATAATATAGTTATATCATCTCATCCTGTTTACATAGTCATCATATTTAAATTATGTCATTCTATCCATGAATTATATCATGCCATCATGTTTCCATCGACGGCATGTTTGTGATTTATGGCATGCCAACCACTTTGACACATCGTATAGTTATATCATGTCATCCTGTTTACATAGTCATCATATTTTGAAGTATGTCATTCTATCCTGTTTAGTTAGCCATCATACATGTGAAATTGTGTCATGCTATCCTATTTAATTATCCATCATATATGTGAAATTATGTCCTGCTATTTTGTTTGCTTAGACAACATAAATGTGAATTATTTCATGCCCTGTTTTCTTCCCTACTATCCATTGCACCTGTCTATCTTACAATGTCTGTACATTCAATTGCTTTTCTTGTTTATCAGCCATTTCAATTGGAGGGAGTGATGGCAGTATCTGTGGGAGTAAAAACATGGTCTTCAGAAAAGATCGTGCTACCTGTCGATGCAGATTGAACCACGGTTGTACTTGCCCAAGAACCAGTCCCACCACACATAACCCACACTCATGCAGATTGTACCCCTACCCAGTTGGACAGAGAACCAGCTACACCCCTTCTAACCCCAACCCCAGCAGATAGACACCCAGTTCCCATTGATACAACACCGCTCCACCACAGAGCACCCAAACAGGAGCAGTTAGTAAGGCAACTGCAGTGCCCAAATCACGAGGACCACCACTCCGAACCCGATGTCAATGCTTGAAGCAGAAGAAGAATTGTTCTCAGGTTAGGTTCCGTAGCTATGGTTCATACTACTTTGCTCTTGCATCACTGTATTTACTGATACCAACTAATTTCAAATTTGAAGGATGCAATTGAAACTCCAATGGCACAACAGGTATGTTTTAAACCTGTTTCTTCAACGTGTTTGGTTGTTCGCTATTGTAACTTGCTCTATGTTGATTTCAGTTTCAATTGAATAAACAGTTATGTTCTCATGCCATGCACATTACAAGTGTTGTTATTGCTGTGTAGTATCCCACACATATATTCTGTCTATGCTGCTTTGTCTTAAATAGATATGATTCGAACTTTATCTATCTTGATTTGGCAACATAAACTTGAATGATATAGACCATACAGTGACCATACTACATAGATATATGTTTGTTTCATGCTGTTATCCTATCCACCTTACTACTGAATTGGTTTACCAAAATGAGTTTCATATACTACATTGTAAACCTGAGATGTGTTTGTTTGTTTCTCTTTTAGAACGCGGATAAAATATTGGAGAAGAGTACCCTGTTATGCAATGGTAAAGGAAGTAATGCATATAAGGTTCAAGATAGTGAGACATCCCTGTTGGTCTCCAAGAAAGCTGATAAAAACTATATTGAAGACACTGAGACAACCCCAAAGTCCTGTCTTGATGTAGTGTTCGAGTTACTGGCTACCACTGTTGGCACCAGTTCTTCGAACTCATTGCCTGAATCAGTTCGGCTTCTTGAGTCTCAACTTCAAGTTGAAAGACATCGATCAGATGTTATGCGACAGGAAGCCGAAGGACTGAGGAAGTCCCTGCAGAATTCAGATGCATACTTTCTGGTGCAACGGCAAGTGCTAGAGGACTTAAGCGCCAAACAAGAGAAACTTAATAAGCTTGCTAAGAATCTTGCCAGCATTATGGGTACCCAGGATATTGTTTCTTGAGCTCTTATGAAGTGGTTTCAGTTCTGGACTTGTTTTGCTGCGGCGTTTATATGCTGCTGTGTTCCCTATATTTGCACTGGTGGCGAACTTTGATGCCCAGTGGATGTAATATGTGTCATAGCCGTGATAGCCTAGTGTAAGTTGCTTGATTATTTATTTCGTTGTTGTCTTGTTTATTTGTTTGCTTGTAGTCAGTGCAGTTCTTTTTCTGCAGTTTGCCAGTTGGCTGCAATAACCTATTTTTTAAAACTAGGCCACAATAACCATGGGCTAATATTTACTGTAGTGACACTTGGCCTCCTACGGGCCGTAGAAACAGTGGGCCTTCTACGGGCCGTATCATCAATGGGCCTTCTACGGGCCGTATCATCAAGGGGCCTTATATGGGCCGTATGATCGATTGGCCAAACATGGGCCAAACATACCGCATTCTGGCCGTAAACTGGCTAGAGTTGGAATCGTCCGTTCATGGGCCGACCATAATGGGCCATCGTTAATAGGCCGTATTTGATGACGCTATGAAAACGGCCCAACGTATTAACAGACCACAAACGGGCCGACTGTAACCACGGGCTGAATTTGGCCCACAAGCAGAAAATGACAGTAACGGGCCATAAGAAACGAATGCTGGAAATGAGCCCAAGAATAAATGGGCTCTGAGAAGGCCGAAAGATGACATGGGCTGGAGACGGCCCAATGGAATAACGTGCCGTTAATGGGTATAAAGTGATACACTGTTCATTACGGGCCAGTTTCACCACGGGCCGTTAATGGGTGTAAAGTGATACACTGTTCATTACGGGCCAGTTTCACCACGGGCAGTCCTCCGATTCCCATCTTCTGGTATAAGGAGTCTTTCGCCCTGGAAAAAATCAGAAGAAAGCTTTCGGGACGAAGCCCCGCCTTTTCGAGGCGGAACCTTGGCGGAACCAATCTAGGGCTCCGGCGGAGCTGTTCTGCCGGGGAAACATCCCTCCAAGAGGGGGAAATCGTCACCATCGTTATCACCGTCGATCCTCTCATCAGGAGGGGATCAATCTCCATCAACATCTTCACCAGCACCATCTCCTCTCAAACCCTAGTTCATCTCTTGTATCCAATCTTTGTCTGAAAACCTCAGATTGGTACCTGTGGGTTGCTAGTAGTATTGATTACTCCTTGTAGTTGATGCTAGTTGGTTTATTCGGTGGAAGATTATATGTTCAGATCCTTTATGCATATTAATACTCCTCTGATTATGAACATGAATATGATTTGTGAGTAGTTACGTTTGTTCCCGAGGACATGGGAGAAGTCTTGCTATAAGTAGTCATGTGAATTTGGTGTTTGTTCGATATTTTGATGACATGTATGTTGTCTTTCCTCTAGTGGTGTTATGTGAACATCGACTACTTGACACTTCACCATTTTTTGGGCCTAGGGGAAGGCATTGGGAAGTCATAAGTAGATGATGGGTTGCTAGAGTGACAGAAGCTTAAACCCTAGTTTATGCGTTGCTTCGTAAGGGGCTGATTTGGATCCATATGTTTCATGCTATGGTTAGGTTTACCTAAATTCTTCTTTCGTAGTTGCGGATGCTTGCGAAGGGGATTAATAATAGGTGGGATGCTTGTCCAAGGAAGGACAGTACCCAAGCACCGGTCCTCCCACATATCAAATTATCAAAGTAACGAACGCGAATCATATGAGCATGATGAAAACTTGCTGCACCTTTCCTTTATATAAGAGTTTTTCCAGGCTTGTCCTTTGCTACAAAAAGGATTGGGCCACCTTGCTGCACCTTGTTTACTTTTGTTACTTATTAATCATTACGAATTACCTCATCACAAAACTATCTGTTACCGATAATTTTAGTGCTTGCAGAGAATACATTACTGAAAACCGCTTGTCATTTCCTTCCGCTCCTCGTTGGGATCGACACTCTTACTTATCGAAAGGACTACGATAGATCCTCTATACTTGTGGGTCATCACCATCTTTCACCGGAGATGATTGAACAGTGAAATGATATTTGGGGAGCGAGCTAGTGTGCTTGAGACGCCGGCTGTGGACTGTCACGGCAGATGTTCTCGTGAAAGGACTTAGTCGTGGAGCCATCGCCATGGGTTAGCTTAAAGGGGTTAAACTGGACAAGGGACACGAGGGTTTTTATACTAGTTCGGCCCCTTCGATGAAGGTAAAAGCCTACGTCTACTTGTGATTGGTATTGCTAGGGTTTCGATGACCAGGGAGCGAATCCGCCACTTGAAACAGCAAATTAATGCCATGACCTCTGCTGTGTTTGGTAAGTACCTCCTTGTGCAGTTTGTCTAAGTCATAAGATCTTATCAACAACCGGTTTACTGATGCTAAACCATGACAGGGACCCACATTGCTCATCTGGGCTCTGATATGCGGATGAAACTTAAAGCGGTCAACACCTTGATAGAACAGCTGTTCTCTGGATCCCAACGTGCCATTTGCACTGCAGCCTATAACAAGCTGGCGCCATCGTTGATAAAGGAAACAATTGAGAAGCCGGCCATGCTACCTGCCTGGATCAATGAACTAAAGAGATCAGCCAGAAGATCAGGAGCACTGACCGCGCTAATCCGGGCCAAGACATGGATTCCGGATCTTGAACTGCCATATATCATCAAAGGGTATCCTGGCGTGAAAGAAGATGGCTCAGACTTCAAGAACGATGATCTGCAAAGGCTGACAAAGGAGATGTGGCCAATAGCAAGCAAACTGGAAGAGGACACAGATTTATCTCATTTCCAACCGGTTTATGATGTTGAGGGAAAAAGACAGCCCACAGTGATCCATGATGTTGCAGATCTTGTGCCTCCAATCCATAAGCATACTTACGCTCCTGATATTGACCCCTCCAACCCTATCCATGAAGAGGTCGTGTTTCAAGCTTTAACCGGAATCGATTGGTCGACGGTTGATTTCCAGCGTCTACGGAGGGATGAAGAGGATGTGACCACACAAGATGACCCTCAATCGTCAAGCCGTCCCAATGAAGAATCCTAAACTGGCAGCCGGTTTATCAGCTATAGTCTATCACTTCTTGAAAAACCATTATTCAATTTGGGCTGTGTTGAAGCGCCTTGTAATAGGATAGCAGAAACACCTTTATCTGACCTACCATAGAGCATGTTTTGTTGCTTGATACCGTGAAAACTTGTTTCACTTTTGGGATCTATTTATGCATAGTGCATTATGATTTGTGTTCCTGCATATAAGAACTTGAAAGTGTCCTAGTGGTGTACCACTAGATGGGTCATGATGCCCAAAAACATATAACTTGGATGAATAACCAAGTTTTGTACTGAACCAGATAAAGTAGATGATATCTGTGACATACCTCATTGGCTGACCAACTGCTTTTATAATAAAGGTGAAAAACACCAATCCGGAGTGCTGATAACTCCTTGCGCTCTTGCCGGTTCATATAGAAACCATACTAGGCTATAATAGCAGTTGATTTGTTCATATAAAGCAGGTGACATCTAGTCAAAACCAGACCGGAACATTATGCTACCGTTTTAAAAACTGATCATGTACTGGCAACTAAGCGTTGAAAGTCATGCCGGGTTGTAATGAACACCAGTTTATTAGAAAAATATTCATAAATCCCTTAACAAAAGATATATAAAAAACAACAAATCAAAAAGATAATAGACCAGGCTTTTCATGGGCTGCCAGGCCCTAAATCGAGGCTTTTCATGGGCTGCCAGGCCGCTGAGTTAAACATTTTGCAAAGCCTTTTAAGATGGACCTCAATCTTTAACCAATCACCGTTTTAACTTTGACAAGTTCAGGGTCCATGGGTTTGACTTGTCAAACGTTCGATGGGTCATACCAGGTTTACCTGGACGGAGTGGCTTACTTAAAGAGGCAGGATAACCCGGGGTTTTAGGTGAATACACCTGGCTTCCAAGACTGGATTGATAGCCTATTACAAGGGTGCAAGCTCATTTGTTCGTTGAGAAGCAAGGAGCCCCTAGGTAATATTTGAGCTGTGCTCAGTGGTTACCTATGTTTGAGTTGTGCTTGATGCTACAGACTCTCTTTGGTTCCACAAAATGTCCTTTTGGCTTGAAGCCTATCAAGAGGTGTAGCTATGGTGTTAAGACAACCAAGCCCCCTAGTGATATCCCTTTATGGTTTTAAACCGATCAAGAGGTGTAGCTATGGTGTTAAGACAACCAAGACCCCTAGTGATATCCCTTTATGGTTTTAAACCGATCAAGAGGTGTAACTATGGTTCGGATATGACCAAGCCCCCTAGTGATTTTATTTATCCACTTTGTCAGTAAAAACCCTTGTGAAACCACACATGATGTAAAAAAGGAACAGAGACCCCGCTTTAGCCGAGGCTCTGGTTTATTATATAATATATACATTGTCATAAGTATGTACATCAGAAGAGCTTGTGGCTCAAGTATAGTAAGGCCGAAGAAGGGCTATATTCCACGGCCGCTTGGTCTCCTCCTCCGATTTGTGTGAGTCTTTGTGCTCTGGAACATCAATGAGGTAGTATGACCCGTTATGCAGATTTTTGCTCACCACAAAAGGTCCTTCCCAAGGTGGGGATACTTGTGCATATCAGTCTGATCCTGGATGAGCCGGAGCACCAGATCGCCCTCTTGAAAAGTTCTAGTCTTAACCCGGCGGCTGTGATAACGTCAGAGATCTTGTTGATAAATCACCGAACGTGCTGCTGCTAAATCATGCTCCTCATCGAGCAGGTCCAGTGAATCCTGACGTGCTATCTCATTCTCAGCTTCAACATAAGCCATCACACGGGGTGAATCATGACTGATGTCACTAGGGAGAACCGCCTCTGCTCCGTAAACCATGAAGAAAGGTGTGTAACCCGTAGATCTGTTAGGTGTGGTGTTGATACTCCATAACACAGAAGGTAAATCCTCCACCCAACAACCCGGTGTCCACTTTAATGGAACCATAAGCCGGGGTTTAATACCTCTCAAAATTTCTTGATTTGCCCTCTCTGCTTGACCATTAGACTGGGGGTGAGCCACTAATGCTACATCAAGCCAGATGTGCTCACGTTGGCAAAATTCCTCCATCTCACCCTTTGACATATTAGTACCATTATCAGTTATAATACTATGTGGGAAACCAAATCGGAATATCACCTTTTTGATGAATTGAACCACCGTGGATGCATCACACTTACTGACTGGCTCTGCTTCTACCCATTTGGTAAACTTGTGAACTGCCACTAATAAGTGGGTCTTTTTGTCCTTGGATCTCTTAAAGGGTCCAACCATATCGAGCCCCCAAGTTGCAAACGGCCAAGTGATTGGAATCATTCTCAACTCTTGAGCTGGAACATGAGCGCGGCGTGCAAATTTTTGACAACCATCACACCTTTTGACTAAATCCTCAGCATCAGCATGAGCTGTCAACCAATATAAACCGTGACGAAAAGCCTTAGCTACCAAGGATTTTGAACCGGCGTGGTGGACACAATCTCCTTCATGGATTTCTCTCAGAATCTCACAACCCTCTTGAGGAGACACACAACGCTGAATTGCTCTTGTGACGCTGTAACGATGTAATTCCTCATTGATTATGGTCATTGACTTGGAACGCCGGATTATCTGCCGGGCCAAGGTTTCATCCTCCAGTAACTCGCCCCAGTTCATGTAAGCCAAGTACGGGACTGTCCAATCTGGTATAACATGCAAAGCTTCCACCAATTGGGCTTCCAGATCAGGAATAGCCAACTCCTCCTCTGTGGGTATCTTGACCGACGGATTATGCAGTACGTCGAGGAAGACATTAGGTGGCACCGGTTTACGCTGAGAGCCTAGGTGACTTAAAGCGTCCGCCGCTTCATTCTTTCGCCGGTCTATATGGTCAACTTGATAACCCTTGCAATGACCAGCCACTACGTCCACCTCTCGTCGATATGCAGCCATGAGTGGGTCCTTAGAATCCCAAGTGCCAAATACATGTTGAGCCACTAGGTCCGAGTCACCGAAGCACTTAACCCGACTGAAGTTCATCTCCTTAGCCATCCGAAGACCGTGGAGTAAGGCCTCATACTCAGCTGCATTGTTAGTACAAGGGAACGTTAAGTGAAGAACATAACAAAACTTGTCACCTTGTGGGGAAGTTAATATGACTCCAGCCCCTGAGCCCTCCAATTGCCTGGACCCATCAAAGTGAATAGTCCAATACGTGTTATCTGGCTTTTCCTCTAGTGCCTGCAACTCTGTCCAATCATTGATGAAGTCCACGAGTGCTTGGGATTTGATCGTTGTGCGAGGTGTATATTTGAGCCCGTGAGGTCCAAGCTCAATAGCCCACCTGGCAATCCGGCCAGTTGCTTCTCTATTTTGAATGATATCTCCCAGAGGGGCTGAACTGACCACTGTGATAGGATGACCCTGAAAGTAATGCTTGAGCTTCCGGCTTGCCTTAAACACCCCATACACCAGCTTCTGCCAATGCGGATACCTCTACTTTGATTCGATAAGTACCTCACTAATATAATAAACTAGCCGTTGAACCGGATACTCCTTTCTCGCCTCCTTACGCTCCACAACAATAGCCACACTAACAGCCCGGGCATTAGCAACCACATATAGTAGTAAAGGTTCTTTATCGACCGGAGCCGCAAGGACAGGTGGTTCAGCTAGCTGCCTCTTCAACTCCTCAAACGCTTTATCAGCCGCATCACTCTAGACAAAGTCATCCGTTTTCTTTAGCATCTGATATAAAGGGATAGCTTTCTCCCCGAGACGACTGATAAATCGGCTCAATGCCACAATCCGGCCGGCTAAACGTTGAACGTCATTGATACACGCCGGTTTAGCCAAGGACGTGCTTGCTGAAATTTTTCCGGATTAGCCTCAATGCCCCTGTTTGACACCAGAAAACCCAGGAGCTTGCCTGTTGGAACACCAAAGACACATTTGTCCGGATTAAGCATCATCTTATAAACCCGGAGGTTGTCAAAAGTCTCCCTCAAGACATCTATCAATGTTTCCTCCTTCGTGAACTTCACCACAATATCATCCACATATGCATGAACATTGCGCCCGATTTGTTTATGAAGACAATTCTGTCCACAGCGCTGATAAGTCGCTTGGGCACTCTTGAGCCCAAAGGGCATGGAGACATAGTAGAAGGCTCCAAAGGGAGTTATAAAAGCTGTCTTCTCCTGGTCCTTAACTGCCATTTTGATCTGATGATAACCAGAGTAAGCATCGAGAAAACACAAATGGTCACAACCCGCCGTGGCGTCAATAATCTGATCAATACGTGGGAGGGCAAAAGGATCTGCTGGACAAGCTTTGTTCAAATCTGTGTAGTTCACACACATACGCCAAGTGTCGCTTTTCTTAAGAACCAGCACCGGATTAGCCAACCACTCAGGGTGAAAAACCTCCACGATAAACCCTGCGGCCAACAGCCGGGCTACCTCCTCACCAATAGCCTTACGCCTTTCTTCGTTGAAGCAGCGGAGAAACTGCCTGATCGGTTTAAACTTGGGATCTATATTAAGTTTGTGCTCAGAGAGTTCCCTCGGTACACCTGGCATGTCGGAAGGCTTCCATGCAAAGATGTCCCGGTTCTCACGGATGAACTCGATGAGCGCACTTTCCTATTTGGGATCCCGGTTAGCACTGATGCTGAACTGCTTGGATGAATCGCCAGGAACAAAATCAACCATCTTAGTGTATGTGGCCGATTTAAACTTCAACGACGGATCGTGCTCCGTAGTTGGCTTTTTCAAAGAAGTCATGTCTGCCGGATCAACCTTGTCTTTATAAAACTTCACCTCTTCCGTGGCATAAACCGACTCAGCGTAAGCCGCATGACCTTCCTCACATTCCAAAGCAATCTTCCTGCTCCCATGTACTGTGATGGTCTGCTTATGACCTAGCATCCTAAGCTGCAGATAAACATAACACGGCCTCGCCATGAACTTGGCATAAGTCGGTCACCAAAACAGAGCATGATACAGACTCTTGATTTTCACCACCTCAAAAGTAAATGTTTCTGACCTTGAATCATGATCATCTCCAAAGGCCACCTCTAGGGCTATCTTGCCCACTGGATATGCAGATTCACCGGGCACCACACCATGAAAAACGGTGTTCGACAGTTTAAGATTCTTATCTGTCAACCCCATACGGCGGAAGGTGTCATAGTAGAGAATATTGATACTGCTTCCCCCATCCATGAGCACCTTGGTGAACTTATACCCCCCAACTTGAGGTGTCACCACTAAAGCCAGATGACCCGGATTATCAACCCGGGGTGTGTGATCCTCTCTACTCCATAAAATGGGTTGCTCAGACCAGCGCAAATACTGAGGCACTGCCGGTTCAACAGAGTTCACGGCCCTCTTGTGAAGCTTCTGATCACTCTTACACAAGCTAGTGGTGAAGACATGATACTGCCCACTATTCAACTGCTTCGGATTGCTCTGATAACTCGACTGCTACTGCTGCTGATTCCCCTGATGGTTATAACCTCCCTGGTTTCCCTGGTTCCCTTGATTGCTATGTCCGGTTTGATTGCCTTGAAATCCTAAACCGGAGCTACCGCCTCCATAACCCGGCCCATGAAAACCACCTCCTGAACCGCCGGGCGGGCCATTATCGTATTGAAACATATTGGAGTTCTTGAACTCTCGCATGATATAACAATCCTTCCAAAGATGTGAAGCTGGCCTCTCCTTCGATCCATGCTATGGACAAGGTTGATATAACAGGCGCTCCGGATTGGGGCCTGAAGCTCCACTCCTCTGGGGTTGTTTACCCTTACGACGCAGACCGTTATCCTGAGCATTGGTGTTAGCCACAAAGTACAAACTATTATCTGCCTTGCACTTAGCATTGTTCCCATGACCTGCCGGGTTATGCCGTTGTCCCTTGGTGTTGCCGTTCTTCTTCCCTTTCCCCGGTTTGTCCTCCTCTGAGTCAGGGTCCTTGGTATTAACTGAATTGGCATATTTAACCAAAGCGGCCATAAGCATTGCCATATCATTGCAGTGATGTTTGAGCCTTGCTAACTTCTGTTTTAGTGGTAGAAACCGGCAATTGCCCTCCAATGTTAACACTGCTTTATCCGCATTGATGCGATCCGACGAATGCAGAATAGCTGAGACCCGCTTCACCCAATGGTTTGTAGACTCTCCATCGTCTTAAACACAAGCGGCCAGGTCCACAATCGACATAGGCTGCTTACAAGTATCTTTAAAATTCTGGATAAACCGGTGTTTCAATTCGGCCCATGATTTGATAGAATTAGCCGGTAAGCTCTTTAACCAAGTACGACCTGTCCCCTCCAACATCATGGTGAAGTATTTAGCACACACCGCTTCATCCACATCCAACATCTCCATTTCCATCTCATAACTTTCAACCCATGACTCTGGTTGCAAATCGGCGGTGTAATTGGGTACCTTACGAGGGCCCTTAAAATTCTTGGGCAGTCGTACATTGCGCAAAGCGGGGGTAAGACACGACACCCCTAGAGAACTGAAGACCATGCTTGGCTCTATTGAAGTGGTAGAGCGAACCGGAGTAGGTTGACGAGTTGCATGCAGAGTGGCTAACTCAGCCTCTTGAAGTGCACGACCATGATCCACCACATCCTGCGCATTAGCACCTCCACCCGCCGGGTTGTGCCCTCGTGGCGAGTTAGGGTGACGTGCACTGCTTGATACAGCCGGTTCATCTTCAACGTGCCTATTGTAGCTCTGGCTCGGACAGGGGGTGGAATGAATCCTCTCGCGACTATGCGAATAAGCCTGCTGCTGGTTCAAAGCTGTTTGAAGGAGCTCTTTGGCCCGTCGTGTCTCGATCGCAACTGGCTACTCGCCGTCAGCTGGGAGTGCTGCTAATCGTGAAGCAGCGGCCACAATGTTGTCTAACGGTTGGAATAATGCCCCGGGGGCGTCGGAACATATTGCGGTACAACATTGTTCTAACGAGGCGGGTCCATCGTGTGCGACTGAACCGACGCTCCTGTTCTCGACGCCTCCGTCCGGTTTACCAATGGCTAGTTACTGGTTCCGGCTCCTGGTGTGTTGAAGAGATTTCTTGGCTCATAACCTGGTGGGAGGTGCGACCGGTATCTTCTTCTCATGACCTCCTCTAATGCATTCTGGCCCAACCTAAGCCGGTAGGCCTGAGCTTCCAACTCGGCCCATTATGTAGCCATCCTAGCGTTCTCTGCTACCATGTCTGCTTTAGCCTGAGTTATCTGATCTTTCACCTTTGCAATCTCCGCATTGTGCTGATCTCGGGCTGCTACGTCCACCTCAGTAGCTATCAATGCTGCCAAAGCGTCGAACAAATCAGACAAAACTTGAGCGGGAGGCGGCGCTGAGCCCCTGCTCCCGCTCGCGTCGCTGTTGTTGAACCGGAAAGCATTGCCGCGGCAGTGGATGAGTGTTTCGCTAGTTGTGTGCCGGCCATGAAGATAGCGACCTGGTTTGGCAGATCGAGGGGGTCCGGAATACTGTTGCCATCGGAACCTCCACTAATCCGGTCGTCCTGCAACTGATACAGCGATTCAGTCTCTCCGGTGGAAGACTCGTCGTCAGAGCAGACAACGGTTTCTCCATCAGATGCCAGTCCATCCTCATATTCCGCCCCATGGACGACACCTACGAAAACATGCCTTACTGCAGGCTGAACCGGGGAAGGGCTTGCACGCTGAGCCGTCTCGATGATGTCGGTGCAGGTGTCTGGCTCAGGGCCCGGTTCCCGATCTTGCCGATGAAGACGTGAATCCCACCAATGGGGACCCGGTACCCGTATTCGATTGAACTGGCCTCGGGACCCCACCCCGCATCGCCGATGTAGAGCTTGCCGCAACGACTCTTCGTCATCCGGCCCATAGCGTAAACCTTGAGTCCATCAAAGCTGCTGAGGGAGTCCTAGATTAGGGGGTCTCCAGATAGCCGGACTATCTCCATTGGCCGGACTGTTAGACTATGAAGATACAAGATTGAAGACTTCGTCTCGTGTCCGGATGGGACTCTACTTGGCATGGAAGGCAAGCTAGGCAATACGTATATGGATATCTTCTCCTTTGTAACCGACCTTGTGTAACCCTAACCCTCTCCGGTGTCTATATAAACCGAAGGGTTTTAATCCGTAGGACAACATACAATCATACCATAGGCTAGCTTCTAGGGTTTAGCCTCTTTGATCTCGTGGTAGATCTACTCTTGTAACACCCATATCATCAATATTAATCAAGCAGGATGTAGGGTTTTACCTCCATCAAGAGGGCCCGAACCTGGGTAATACTTCATGTCCCTTGTCTCCTGTTACCATCTGGCCTAGATGCACAATTCGGGACCCCCTACCCGAGATCCGCCGGTTTTGACACCGACATTGGTGCTTTCATTGAGAGTTCCGCTGTGCCGTCGCCACTAGGAAGGATGTCTCGTCCCATCTTTAAAGACGGCACTATCGCTGAGGGAGCTCTGCCTATCGGCCAAACTCTCCGGTTAGGTGGTTTTCTTATGACCGCCTGTTCGGCCGCTGCGCCGACGATGACTTCTCGGGTCATCGAAAGCAATCTTCACGTCAACTCGGAACTCGCCGAGCAGTTAGATCCAATGGAGCTCTCTTCCCTGAACGAGCTCTTGGATCGCATCGCCGCCCTGGGAGTCACTACAGACTATGATCAGACTGGGCCTCAACCCGATCTGAGAGAAATTAACTCTCCCTAGGTCACCCATCATGTTGCAGTGGTGGAAGAACAATGCGGCAACCCTTCATCCATCTTAAGGACTAGCTACGTCCGGATTCCCAATCCCCCCAAGCCGGATACCCGCGGAGGGGAGGATGTCACTCAAAGCCTGAACCCAGAATCAGGCAGTGGGCTAGATTTACCGGAAAACTTCCAAGAATCCAAGCTTTCGAGTTCGGAAACTCCTCGGCCACTCAGCCTCAAATCGGGTGAGGATTTGGATTCAATTCCACCCACCCACCCAAACATACGCGATCTATCCCAAATTAGGCAAGAGCCTGAAGAAACAGTACACCATTACTGGGCCAGATTCCTCCTGGTCAAGAACAGGATAAAGGACTTCCGCGAGGAAGACGCAATTTCATTCTTCTGCAATAATTGCACGAACAAGGGAATCCTCAACACCATAAGTCGTCACGAAATTACACGCTTTGCCGACTTGGTGTCCATAGTGTGAAAGTACTGTGTGATGGAAAGCGCCTGGAAAATCGAAATAAAATTTTGGGATAATCCGGCCCTGAATACAAACCCAGTCCGAAATAAAAGGGTGCATTATCATAATACACCTGGGTTAACTACCAAAAAGCAAAAGCCCTCTACGGGGCAAGGAACCGTACTGGAGGGATGGCTCAACGGACCAACGCACAACCTTCGAGCATGCTGGATACTCCGGCGGGTGGCCAAAAGTGGTGAGGATCTACTCCTCCCAAAAACCAAAGAGCACCACCCCGAGGACAACAATACGGTCTTAACGGTCTTTGAGACCTTCACGTCAAATAATAGACGGAAGCGAACACTCCGCAACATGTCCGAAATCTGCCACATAGCAGAAACAAATCCTTTGAGCGACACGGCTATTACCTTCAATGCCAGTGACGAACCTAAATTCCGAACAGCCCGAGTACCAGCTGCACTGGTCCTTAGTCCAATCATGGATGGCTTTCGATTCACCAAGGTACTCATGGACGGCGACAGTGGATTAAAGCTCATTTATGAGGAAACTCTTCAAAAGATGAAAATAGACTAGAGCCGCATTAAGCAAAGCAGCACAACCTTTAGAGGAATCATCCCCAGTCAGGAAGCACGCTGTGCTGGAAAAATCACACTAGACGTGGTATTCGGCACGCCGGATAATTACAGGTCCGAAGATATTACATTCCAAGTGGCCCCGTTCAGCAACGGATACCACGCTCTGTTAGGGCGGGAGGTGTTTACAATCTTCCAAGCCATACCTCATTACGGGTACATGAAGCTCAAAATGCCCGGGCCCAACGGAATCATCACTCTTGCTAGTGATCCGGACATAGCACTCCGCGCCGAAAATAAGACAGCTGCACTGGCCCTTGAGGCACAAACCGAAGCCCTAGCGGCCGAAGAACTAATTGCGCTGCGCTGCGCTCCACGGTGAACAGGTACGACGTGATACTCGATAAAAGATCCAAGTCCACCTCCTTTAAGCCGGCAGACGAAATAGTCAAATTCCATGTCCATCCAACGGACCATACAAAAACAGCTTCCATCGGGGCACAATTAAACCCTGATGTCGATGCCGCACTGCGAGAGTTCCTAAGTGAGAACTGGGACATTTTTGCCTGGCACCCTTCAGACATGCCAGGAATCCCACGCAGGCTGGCTGAACACAGCCTAAATATCCTAAAAGGACGCAAGCCAGTCAAGCAGGCTCTTCGACATTTCTCCGAGCCTAAAAGACAAGCCATGGGAGAAGAACTAGCCAAGCTATTGGAGGCCAGATTCATCAGAGACATAAAACATCCAGACTGGCTAGCAAACCTGGTGATGGTACCAAAGAAGGACAAATCTTGGCGCTTGTGCGTCGATTTTAAGGACCTTAATAAGGCCTGCCCAAAGGATCCCTTCCCCCTCCCCCGCATCGATCAAATCATCGATGCTACCGCAAGACACGATTCATTGTGTTTCCTCGATGCATACTCCGGCTACCACCAAATCAAAATGGCAGAGCAAGACCAAGCCGCAACGGCATTCATCACACCATACGGCCCATGCTGCTTCAACACAATGCCCTTCGGGCTAAAAAACGCCGGTGCAACATATCAGCGCATGATTCAGACATGCCTGGCAAACTAGATCGGCAAAACAGTGGAGGCATACGTGGATGACATGGTCGTTAAAACCAAGCATGTCGAAACTCTAGTAGACGACTTGAGGCTCACATTCAACAACCTCTGAACATATGACATCAAGCTCAATCCGGAAAAATGCGTCTTCTGCATACCAGCAGGAAAGCTCCTGGGATTCATTATCTCCAGTAGAGGCATTGAAGCTAATCCGGCCAAAATCCGAGCGTTGTCATAGTTGGCTACCCCAACAGACCTCAAACAAATACAAAAACTAACTGGATGCGTGGCGGATCTAAACCGCTTTATCTCCCGCTTGGGAGAAAGGGCATTAACCCCTTTATCGCCTCCTCCGGCGCACCGAACACTTCAAGTGGCGGACGCCGCCATGGCCGGACTCAACGAAATAAAAGCCATATTGGCAACAAACCCAGTCCTGGCCGCGCCAAACATTGGCGAACCAATGCTATTATACATTGCGGCAACTCATCAAGTAGTAAGAGCAGTGCTTGTCGTCGAGCGAGAAATGGGCGGACACAAATTTCCCATTCAAAAGCCGGTTTACTGCGTGTCCATTGTCCTTACTCCATGCAAATCGCGGTACCCGCATTATCAAAAGATAGCGTACGCGGTATTTATGGCATCCCGGAACCTGCGACACTACTTTCAAGGGTTTTCGATAATGGTAGCCTCGAAAGTACCACTTAACGATATTATAAACAACGGCGACGCGACGGGTCGGATTGCCAAATGGGCCATTGAGCTCCTCCCGTTTGACATAACTTACAAGCCACGACGAGCTATTAAATCACAAGTTTTGGCTGACTTCATCGCTGAATGGACGGAAGCCGAACTCCCTAAAGAGTATGACACATATTCAAACTGGATCATGCGCTTTGACGGCTCCAAAATGTTGGCTGGTCTGGGGGCTAGCGTCGTTTTGACATCCCCAATAGGAGACACCGTTCAATATGTACTACAGATAAAGTATACGAACTCCAACAATGCAGCAGAATATGAGGCCCTTCTACATGGTCTCCGGATGGTAGTGTCCATGGGCATTCAATGCCTAGAGGTGCGCGGGGATTCAAACCTTGCAATATCAAAAATAAATGGAGACTTTGATGCCAAGGATCCAAAAATGGCCGCTTATCGCAATGCCATCCTAAAAATGTCAGCCCGGTTCAAGGCGCTCGAATTTCACCATGTGGCTCGGGAAAACAATCAGGCGGCGGATATCCTCGCCCGCATTGGCGCAAAACGCGACGCGGTCCCTCCCAACATTTTTCTGGAAAGGCTTTTCAGGCCATCCGTAGCATGGGAAGGGGACACTGGTAACAACAGTCCGGACCCGGCCAAAATACCCGATACCGAACTCTCTAACACAATCGGAGGCTCCGCCACCGAAATAACACAATCAGTCCACGAAAATAATGGCCATCATTGCCCTATGGACAGAACCATTCCTGGCCTACCTAATTAGACAGGAACTTCCGGAGGACCAAAATGAGGCACGATGCATAGTGCGGCGATCCAAAATCTACAGGGTCCACGAGGGAGAATTGTACAAAAAAAGCGCTACCGGAGTCCTTCAAAGGTGCATCTCTGAAGAGGAAGAGCGGAATCTTTTGGCAGAAATTCACGCCGGACTCGGCGGCCATCACGCCGCAGCCCGGGCCCTTGTAAGCAAGGCCTTCCGCACAGGATTTTATTGGCCAACGTCCCGGGCAGATGCACAGGACTTGGTCCAATGTTGCACCGGTTGCCAGCTCTTTGCAAATCAAAGCCACATGCCACCCACCGCTCTCCAAACGATCCCCATTACATGGCCCTTCACGGTCTGGGGGCTTGACATGGTCAGACCCCTTAAAGGGGGAACCACAAGAAAAAATACTTATTGGTCATGGTGGATAAATTCACCAAATGGATAGAGGCTAAACCGGTAAAAACAGCCGAATCCGGACCGGTGTTAGATTTCATATCCGGGGTAGTACACCGTTATAGCGTCCCCCGCAGCATCACCACTGATAACGGCACGAACTTCACGGGCGACGAGGTAAAACTCTAGTGCAGCAAAATGGGCATCAAGCTCGATTACGCTTAAGTCTATCACCCACAAACCAACGGTCAAGTCGAACGAGCAAATGGTCTTATAATGAGCGGCATCAAACCCTGATTAGTGCGCTCCTTAACGGAGTCCGATACGCACTGGGTAGGGGAGCTCGACTCCGTACTCTGGGGACTGCGTACCACGCCGAATCGTAGTATCGGATATACACCATTTTTATGGTGTACGGCGCAGAGGCAGTCCAGCCCTGTGACTTAATTCATGACTCACCTCGAGTGCGCACGTACGGAGAAAGAGAAGCCGAGCTTGATCGGCAGGACGGTCTGGATACATTGGAGGAAGAGTGCGATGTAGCCAAAGCCCGTTCCGCATTTTACCAGCAACAGGCTCATAGATACCAAAGCAGAGAAGTATGGGCCAAAACTTATAATGTTGGCGAACTAGTTCTACGGCTGCCGGATAAGAAAAAGAACAAGCTCGAGCCCAAATGGGAAGGTCCCTTCATTATCGACCAAGTTCTAATCAGTGGAGCGTACCGACTACGGGATGCATCGACCAGTCGACTCGAGCCGAACCCATGGAACGCAGCCAGGCTCCGAAGATTCTATGCCTAGCTCCGGACTTTATGTTAGTCCCCTCCCTTCGTCCATTTTCTGCATATGCATCATCCGTCTTGTTGCCCTTTCTTCCTTTTTATTTCCCTAGGACTTCAAGGGTCACCTTGTGCCTCACTCATACATCACAGATGCGCTAGCCGCACTCTTCATACCCAGGGGCTTCTCTCACAGAAGCTTAAATTATTTACCTGGGCCCCACGCCCAACATATGTTATACTTCCGCATGTCCTTTTTTTCACCATTATATGCATCGATATGACTTATGTTTTGGCCAAGCTGGGTTGACTGGCTCTTGTATTTATGCCCTACGTTCCCGTTAATTCGGCTAGTGCATAAGGGGAGCACCTCTGCGATTGTTACCGCCGGGTCAGCCGGACGTGTACCTCAGACTGGGTGAAGCCGAAAGCTAGCGTTCTTAAGAGAATATTCGGTCGGTGAACAAAAGATGACTTTTATTTATTATCCATATCTGCCCCTAGACATTTTCACTGCGCTTCTTGTCACAGTCCGGACATGCACTTTAGGGCATGCCTACCCAGGGAAAGGAACCCTTAACGGAACTATTCTCTTTGGAAGATGTTTCTTACTATCCATGTAATATAACATAACTAGTTGGGCACTTGTCTGATAAAGCACTAATGAGCCCTATGCCTAGTCTCCACACATGCCCTGGTTCTTATATAACCGAGAGGGTACTCGGATACACTCCAGACTGTCGGGTCCCAAGGTTGAAGCGAAAATGTCCGCCATGACAAACGATCTACAATCCGGCTAGAAGGCATCATAGATGTCACTTTACAATTACATTGTCAATTTGACTGGTTGAATTCCTCTTCAATGCCATCCAATAGGCTGTCTAGTCTACAGTCCTGTTGGGAATACTTTGCGGCCAATTCTACTTGGCCGTACACTAAATTCACAGGGATCTCCTTGCCATCAGGCCCCACAGGTCCGACTTCGGCCATGTGGTTCGGGTCAGCCCTCGTGTACCGTGTCTTCACCATCGCCCAAGCTTCCCTGGTGCCCTGTTGGCAGGACGATATCTTCCATAATCGGAAGAGCCGCCGTGCTCCCTTCAGCTTTTCTGCAAGCTCTCCAAGGCCTTCGGGTATGGAGACGGACGGCCACAAGGCCTGGGGAACGCCTTGCATCACCTGCCGAACTCATTCGTGCAACTGTGCGAGCTCGGGAAGAAGATCACCCGTTGAACTAGGCATCTCCTCGGCAGGACGACCTGTTAACATACCTACAGACATAACTCTGTCAGCCAGCTTCCTCGCCAAACTCTTTTTCAAAGTTCGTTCCAGCACTTACTAAATATGACGCATCGAAGCCGTCGATTCTCCTTAACAGAGTCCGACAGTTGGGCACGAACATCTTTTAGTTCCACGCCCAGCTTGGTGTTGGCATCTTGGAGATCATTCTTCTCCTGCCTCACCCTTCTAAGCACGCTCTCAGTAGCCTTCAGCTGGCGTATGAGTTGCTTCTTATCCGGATTCACTCCAACGTCATATGCAATTTTATCGTCAGATCTGCATATAAAGCCGCATTCTAATATGATACTTATCATTTGACAGATATGTTATCAGAGGGGGTCTCTTTGGGCTCCTCTGCTGCGTCCAGTGCGTCCTGAAGTTGGGCTTTGCACTCTTCCAGCTCCTGGGACAGTTGAGGATTCTTTTCTGTAAGAACCTAAATAAAAAATGATCCTTAAATTAGTTATCCTAACTGTTTCAAATCTCAGGGGCTACTGATATATATAATCATCAAATTTTCTCACACGTATGTCTTTTACATACTACTCCATGGCTCTGGCCAGACCATTTTGAGCGGCACGGAGGTGCGCGTCTCTCGAGTTGAAGGCATCCAATGCCTCTGGGGAGAAACAAGCGTCACGAAGAACAGTCCAGCGACGCCTGTGGTTCATGGCACTTTCCACCTCGGAATGGATGGCAGACAGTTTATCTGTATCCTCTGTCGGAGGAGCACCCGGCACACGCCTTGTACTCATTCGCACCTCTGAGTCCGCCCTTGGAACCTGGCTTGTGGAGGCGCGATTGGTAGCCTCTCCGGGTATAGTCCGGCGAGTGCTCTTTTTCCTGAAAAGAAGGCATGGGCGTTAGTATGCCTCTGTAAATAATGTCTTGTAATAAAGACGGCGCACCATACCGCTGCGCGGGTGCCTCAATCCGAACTGCGGATCTTTTCAGCCTGCCTGGCCTAGTGGCCCCTTGTTGGCTGGTTGCCACGGGCTCGGCCTTCTGCGCCGAGGACCTCCCCTGCAAAACACGACTATTATACAGCAAGAAACAAAGGAGCACAAGGATGGATCCCTTTTTAAGTACTAGGACTTCGGTCTCAGTCACCTGTGAGGCTGGAACTAGCCCAGGGTAATCGGCCATAATGGCTACCAAGGTATTGTCATTACTCCCTTGGTAAAATACCCCATCAATCAGATCCACGAATATGTCCAGATCCTCCTGAAAGGCCGGGTCAAGGGACCGTCCAGGGTCCTCAGGCTGTGGAGGAGGGCTGTTTATCTCCTTTACTGCTTGGCGCAGCTCCCGCGATGAAATCGCTAGAATGAATGCTTAAACTATGGGAATACGAAACAGATGGGCGAAAAAAAGTCTCCGCTTACCCAGCGCGGAGGATTGTACATGGACAATCCGCCCTGCGGGTTGACACGGTGGAATTCCTCCTCTTCTCCCTTGTACAAAGTGGACAAGATCTTTATTAGATCAGCAGCTGATCTCGGCCCTTTGCGGCCATGGCGGGTGGCGTCATCCTCCCCGTTGAAATCCCACATGGGGTGGCCTCTATACTGGAGCGGCTGCACCCCCCGCATAATGCATAGAGCCATGACCTCGATCATGGTCAATCCGGATCGAGCTAAAGAACTTATCCGGCTCATCAGATAAAGAATGTCCCTGTCGTCTTCCTCCAGGGAGCTCCGAGGGCGCCAGCTCCGGCGCTTCTTCAAACGGGGCGTTGTCGAACACAGGAAGGCCAATCCGAATAGGGTCCGGAAGGGGGGCATCTTCTATATAAAACCATTCTGAAGGCCAGTCTTCGGACATCTTCTTCAGAGTCCCGGACAGGTATCCAGTCCCGGCAATACGCCACACTTCGGCTCCGCCCACTTGATATATTGATCCCGTCTTAGAACGGGGCACAAGGCAGAACAGCTTCTTCCACAGAGCGAAATGAGCCTCACAGCCCAAAAATAACTCGCAAAGGGCTACGAATCCTGCGATATGCAGCAGGGAGGTAGGCGTGAGGTTGTGTAGCTAGAGGCCATAGAACTCCAGAAGCCCACGGAGAAACAGATGAATTGGAAATCCGAGCCCTCTTACCAGATAAGGGACAAGGCATACCCGCTTTCCCTTAGAGGGATTGGGACGGCTCTCCACTTGCTCTCCGCCATTATAGGTGGCAAGCCCAGCTCGAACCGGGACCAGGTACGCTGGGGGAAGAAATCCCTTGGACTGAAGCATCACCAATTTGCTGTACGGGATTGAACATCTCTCCCAATCTCCAGGCTTGGAACTGGGGGTGCGAGAGGAGGAGCTGCG
Source organism: Triticum urartu (assembly GCF_003073215.2). NCBI lineage: Eukaryota > Viridiplantae > Streptophyta > Magnoliopsida > Poales > Poaceae > Triticum > Triticum urartu. The sequence goes on along the minus strand of NC_053024.1, from coordinate 80,399,003 downwards.
ACGACCGGCCATGGTGGAATGGATCTCTGTCGGGTGCGCTCCGATGAAGACTCGGCAAGGGAGGATGATGTGATTTGGATCTGAATCCTCGTCTTTTTAAATAGGCGGCTTATTTACATAGCTAGGGGGGTAAATGTGAAAACACCCTGGCTCTTCGCATTCACTCGACATGTGGAAAGTGGCCATTATTAGGCGCAGAGGCCAAGGAGTACAAACCATCACAAGATACCGGACATTATTTCAACAGGTGCACAGAATTTGGAGAGGAACCCGCCTTGCAATGCCGAAGATAACACTGCGCGCCGGACTCGTCGTCATTGAAGCCTGGTTCGGGGGCTACTGAGGGAGTCCTGGATTAGGGGGTCTCCGGATAGCCGGACTATCTCCATTGGCCAGACTGTTAGACTATGAAGATACAAGATTGAAGACTTCGTCTCGTGTCCGGATGGGACTCTACTTGGCGTGGAAGGCAAGCTAGGCAATACGTATATGGATATCTTCTCCTTTGTAACCAACCTTGTGTAACCCTAACCCTCTCCGGTGTCTATATAAACCGAAGGGTTTTAGTCCGTAGGACAACATACAATCATACCATAGGCTAACTTCTAGGGTTTAGCCTCTGTGATCTTGTGGTAGATCTACTCTTGCAACACCCATATCATCAATATTAATCAAGCAGGACGTAGGGTTTTACCTCCATCAAGAGGGCCCGAACCTGGGTAAAACTTCATGTCCCTTGTCTCCTGTTACCATCCGGCCTAGAAGCACAGTTCGGGACCCCCTACCCGAGATCCGCCGGTTTTGACACCGACAGCTACCCTTTAAGAACTCGAAACCACCATGCGCCAAATATCGTGGGTTTGTCACGACAGATGTCCTCGTGAAAGGACTTAGTCATGGAGCCATCGCTACGGGTTAGCTTAAAGGGGTTAAACCGGACAAGGGGCATGAGGGTTTTTATACTAGTTCGGCTCCTTCGATGAAGGTAAAAGCCTACGTCTAGTTGTGATTGGTATTGCTATGGTTTCGATGACCAGGGAGCGAATCCGCTTTGTCTGGCTCTCGAGTTGTTGTATGTTGTCCCTAAACCGTGGCCGGGTCTTCCCTTTATATACATAGGTTGACGCCCACCGGTTTACAAAGTCCCGAGGCCGGATCATACACATGTCCGGCTCGGTCTCTATTCCTCTAACTTACAATACAAGTTACATGACAGAGTCGGTTTACATCTGCAGGCTTTAACCCGCCTTTGGGCCTTGGGCCCTCGTAAAGCGCCACCATCCTCATGTCTTCATGGGCTTCTATCTTCATGGAGCTAACCCAGCCATTCCTGGCCGGTTTACCTCCAATAATCATATCCCCAACACTCGCCGACACACCTTCTCGCGTAAGCCATAGGCGTACTATACACCGACGGTGCTCCAGGATATTTTGTGCTGCATCTCACACGGTTGCTGATAATAAACTATGTGCGATCTACTTGATTTTTCATCTTGATTTGAATTACATAATGGGTCACAGTGGCAATGGACGGTGTTTGAATTGTTAGACCTTTTATTTGGAGTGAACATGCAACTATATGTGTGTCGTGAAAGAATAGGAATTATTCAGGGGTCATTTGTACATTTTATACATTAAATTGATTTTCTAGCCATTTCAGGGGAATAATTCAAATTTGAACTACATGCACATGCTCCAGTGCATATAAATTGGTTGAAAAATCAAATCTGTGTCCTTGGGTGCATGCTTAGGTCCCATGCAAGAAATGGGAATGAATTTCAAACACTAGGGCACCGTTGATTGCCGGCAAAACCTTGAGATGCTTGGTTTTTAAATTCTAGTAAATCGAAAACCCGTCTAAAATTCATGAAACTTGGCATGCTATCATGGAGCGGCATCAACATGCCGTGGTAAAATTTTTGTCCCATTTGGGGCAGGTTTGGGTATATGCTTCTCACAAACCGGAGCTTCTCACAACAAGCATGATGGTTTTCGGTAGGGAACGTCCCACCTTTGGGGACGAAACGATATCCATTGCATCTTATTGCTTTCAAATTTTTTCTCGTGTCAACATAGAACAACAGGAGTGTTGTGTCAATTTTTGTGATTTTTCGGGGTTCTTTTGGACATTTTTGTGCATTAAGTGAGTTTTCAATGCATTTTTGTGCATAATTCAAATTTGAACTACATACAAATACTCTAGTGCATATAAATTAGTTAAAAATCAAATTAGTGTCCTTGGGTGCATGCTTAGGTCCCATGCAAGAAATGGGAATGAATTTCAAACACCAGGGCACAGTTGATTGCCGGCAAAACATTGAGATGCCTGGTTTTTAAATTCTAGTAAATCCAAAACTTGTCTGAAATTCATGAAACTTGGCATGATATCATGGAATGGCACCCGACATGCTGTGGTATTTTTTGTGTCCATTTTGAGAGATGGCACACCCGAATAATGACAACCAACAAAGACATTTCGAAAAAATATCTGCCACTTTAATATCTCAAACGTTTGTATAATTCAAACCGTGTGCGTTCTGTTAACCATTCATGTGACGCCACGTGTCTTGGTTTAATGGCTATACGAGGTGTCGTGCGGACAGCTTCTTGACCTTGATTGAACGGGAAGTGTGCGAGTGTCATCCGGTGCGCAGGCTGACCGAGAGGCGTGCAAGCTGTCATCGAATGCGTAGGCTCACCGGGAAGCGTGCGAGCTATACGCTGCGCAGGCTCACTGGGAAGCAAGCCCTTTGACTTCCATGGCCTCCCACCTTGCTCGCATCCTCTCCATTAATGGCGCCCAAGACACAGTTGAATTCTCTTTTTAAATATGAAACAATCATCGCAAACATTTTAGTTAGAACACCCGTATGCAAACCGACAACTTCCCCAAGAAGCCAAGTGAATATGTGCTGAGCAGGATTTCTGCTACTCTTGATCGCAAATGTTTTAGATAGAACACCCGCATGCAAAGTGAGAGCAGCACAGGATTTGTGCATCCCTTCAATGCAAATGGTTGTTTTGGATGGCCCGTGTGCAACCACGTACAAACAATTTGGTAAGATTTGTCAATCCTTGTAACAATGTGATTTGTCAAAATATGAAGCTAAAAATCACTAGCAGTATCTAATTTTTGCAACTAAAATTCAGTAATTAACCATAGATTTTATTCATAGATTAGGCAGTCATTCTTAATTTATACGAACAGTTCAACTTGACAGCTGAACTGACCAAACTTTTCCCCAATTGTTGCCAACCACGTACTGAAATAGCTAGTTCAAATATATATAGTAGCTAATTTTAAGTATGTTGTACAGTTCCACCACATCTATAGTCAGATGAACAGAACAAAATATCCCCTAAATACTACTACTACTACTGCGGAGGGGCTTTGTACTACTTTCGGCTGCCTCTCCTCTGCCGAGCGTGCTCCATAAGAGGTGGAGGAGGAGGAACCTACCGACGAGCTGGGCAACCGCAATATGGTGCCTGCCGCTGTTGCAGCTTCAGCGACGCTCACCTCGAACGCCCTCTGCCACTCCAGACGACCCCTCTCGAAGAGGTGGTTCTCCTCGTAGATCTCCTGATTCCTCGCCTCTGAGGCGGCATGTGCCGTGGCCACGGCGGGGGTAAGGCTCTTTGTGTGCTCGACGAGGCGCTCCTCCTCCTCCCGCAGGAACTTGGTGTAGGGCGCAAGGTCGCTGACGCATGTGCGGGCATCCACCTCTGCCTCTCGCCTTCGGGCGGCAGTGGCGGAGCGGGTGATGACCCTGGCGGTCGATGGTGGGCTGGCGGCCATGGCGGCCGATGACGGGGTGGCGGCCACTGCTACCTTTTGAGCACTGCGTTGGATTTCCCTGAAGAGGAAGGGATGATGCAGCAAAGTAGCGTAAGTATTTCCCTCAGTTTTTGAGAACCAAGGTATCAATCCAGTAGGAGGCTACACTCGAGTCCCCCGTACCTACACAAAAACAATTGCTCAATGCAACCAACGTGCTTAGGGGTTGTCAATCCCTTCACGGTCACTTACGAAAGTGAGATCTGATAGAGATGATAAATAATATTTTTTGGTATTTTTGGTATAGAGATGCAAAATAAATAAAGTAAAAGCAAAGTAAAAGCAAAGCAATAGTAAAGTGATGGAGATTGATATGACGAGAAAGAGACCCGGGGGCCATAGGTTTCACTAGTGGCTTCTCTCAAGAGCATAAGTATTCTACGGTGGGTGAACAAATTACTATTCAGCAATTGACAGAATTGAGCATAGTTATGAGAATATCTAGGTATGATCATGTATATAGGCATCACGTTCGAGACAAGTAGACCGAAACGATTCTGCATCTACTACTATTACTCCACTCATCGACCGCTATCCAACATGCATCTAGAGTATTAAGTTAAAAACAGAGTAACGCCTTAAGCAAGATGACATGATGTAGAGGGACAGTTTCATGCAATATGATAAAAACCCCATCTTGTTATCCTCGATGGCAACAATACAATACGTGCCTTGCTACCCCTTCTGTCACTGGGAAAGGACACCGCAAGATTGAACCCAAAGCTAAGCACTTCTCCCATGGCAAGAACAACCAATCTAGTAGGCCAAACCAAACTGATATTTCGAAGAGACTTGCAAAGATAACCACTCATACATAAAAGAATTCAGAGAAGATTCAAATATTATTCATAGATAGACTTGATCATAAACCCACAATTCATCGGTCTCAACAAACACACTGCAAAAAGAAGATTACATCGAATAGATCTCCCCGAGAGAGGGGGAGAACATTGTATTGAGATCCAAAAAGAGAGAAGAAGCCATATAGCTTCTAGCTATGGACCCGTAGGTCTGAAGTAAACTACTCACACTTCATCGGAGGGGCTTGGATGATGATGTAGAAGCCCTCCGTGATCCATGCCTCCTCCGACGGAGCTCCGGAACAGGCCCCAAGATGGGATCTCATGGATACAGAAAGTTGCGGTGGTGGAATTAGGTTTTTGGCTCCGTCCCCGATTGTTTGGGGCTACGTGGATATATATAGGAGGAAGAAGTACGTCGGTGGAGCTTCGAGGGGCCCACGAGACAGGGGGGCGTGCCCTAGGGGGGGTGCCCCTACCCTCGTGAGCACCTCGTGGCTTTCTTGACGGAGGGTCCAAGTCTCCTGGATCTTATCTGATGAGAAAATCACGTTTCCGAAGGTTTCATTCCGTTTGGACTCAGTTTGATATTCCTTTTTGTCGAAACCCTAAAACAGGCAAAAAACAACAATTCTGGGCTGGGCCTCTGGTTAATAGGTTAGTCCCAAAAATAATATAAAAGTGGAAAATAAAGCCCAATAATGTCTAAAATAGTAGATAATATAGCATGGAGCATTCAAAAATTATAGATAGGTTGGAGATGTATCAGCCACGACCACCACCTCCCGCCTTCGGGCCGCGGTGGCGGAGCGGGTGATGGCCACAGTGGCCAGCAGTGGGGTGGCGGCCACGACGGCCATCTCCGACCATTGGGCCATGGTGGTGGAGCACGCGATGGCCCTGGCTTTCGACGGTGGTGTGGTGGCAACGATGGCCGGCAATAGTTGCCGACGGGCACCGGCGGCGGAGCGTGTGGTGGGTGTTCCGCGCACACCCAATAGGGACGCCACAGACACAACACTATGTCGGGGACTGCGCCGCCGCCACGGTGTTGCCTGCCAGCTGGAGCTGTCCTCTGATAACGGCACAGTGGCTAAGCGACGACGGCGGACCGGTGCCATTGGCGATTGTGGGAGAAGCAAACGAGATAAGCTATAGGGAGGGAGGGGAAAATGCGACGCATGACTCGCCGGCCGTGAGGGTTTTTATAGTAGGCCGGTAAGCATTGGAATTTTGGGGAATTTCACTGAGTCGAACGGGAAGCTTGCGTGGGCACCTATGAGGTTGCGTGGGAACAGGTTCACTGACGATTCATTGGCGCCACTGTTTGGCCAAAAAAATGCCCCCGCGCGCTGCGCAAGCTTGCGTTGGAAGCCGTCTGCGGTAGCGGGGTGACAAGACGTCCGAGAGGAGGACTGGTATGTCTCCAACGTATCTATAATTTTTGATTGCTCCATGCTATATTATCTACTGTTTTGGGCAGTATTGGGCTTTATTTTCCACTTTTATATTATTTTTGGCACTAACCTATTAACCAGAGGCCCAGCCCAGATTTGCTGTTTTATGCCTATTTCAGTGTTTCGAGGAAAATGAATATCAAACGGATTCAAAACGGAAAGAAATCAACTGGATAAGTTATTTTTGGAACGAAAGCCACCAGATAGACTTGGACTCCACGTCAGGAGATACGGGAGCAACCCACGAGGGTGGGGGCGCGCCCACCCCCCTAGGGCAAGCCCCCCTGCCTCGTGGGGCCCCCGTGACTCCTCCGACGTACTTCTTGCACCCATATATATCGTCGTACCCTAAAACTTCCAGAACATACAATAGATCCGGAGTTCTGCCCCCAGAAGCCTCCGTAGCCACCGAAAACCAATCTATACCCGTTCTGGCACCCTACCGGAGGGGGCAATCCTTCTCTGGTGGCCATCTTCATCATCCCGTTGCTCTCCATGACGAGGAGGGAGTAGTTCTCCCTCGGCGCTGAGGGTATGTACCAGTAGCTATGTGTTTGATCTCTCGCTCTCTCGTGTTCTTGATTTGGCACGATCTTGATGTATCGCAAGCTTAGCTATTATAGTTGGATCTTATGTTTCTCCTCCCCCTCTTCTCTCTTGTAATGAATTGAGTTTTCCCCTTGAAGTAATCTTATCGGATTGAGTCTTTAAAGACTTGAGAACACTTGATGTATGTCTTGCCATGGATATCTATGGTGACAATGGGATATCACGTGATTCACTTGATGTATGTTAAGGTGATCAACTTGCGGGTTCCGCCCATGAACCTATGAATAGGGGTTGGCACACGTTTTCGTCGTGATTCTCCGGTAGAAACTTTGGGGCACTCTTTGAGGTCCTTTGTGTTGGTTGAATAGATGAATCTGAGATTGTGTGATGCGTATCGTATAATCATACCCACAGATACTTGAGGTGACATTGGAGTATCTAGGTGACATTAGGGTTTTGGTTGATTTGTGTCTTAAGGTGTTAGTCTAGTATGAACTCTAGGGCTGTTTGTGACACTTATAGGAATAGCCCAACGGATTGATTGGAAAGAATAACTTTCAGGTGGTTTCATACCCTACCATAATCTCTTCGTTTGTTCTCCGCTATTAGGGACTTTGGAGTGACTCTTTGTTGCATGTTGAGGGATAGTTTTATGATCCAATTATGTTAGTATTGTTGAGAGGACTTGCACTAGTGAAAGTATGAACCCTAGGCCTTGTTTCCTAGCATTGCAATACTGTTTACGCTCACTTTTATCACTTGTTACCTTGCTGTTTTCATTATTTCAGAGTACAAATACCTTTATCTACTATCCATATACCACTTGTTTCACCATATCTTTGCTGAACTAGTGCACCTATACAATCTACCATTATATTGGGTGTGTTGGGGACACAAGAGACTCTTTGTTATTTGGTTGTAGGGTTGCTTGAGAGAGACCATCTTCATCCTACGCCTCCTACGGATTGATAAACCTTAGGTCATCCACTTGAGGGAAATTTGCTACTGTCCTACAAACCTCTGCACTTGGAGGCCGTACAACGTCTACAAGAAGAAGGTTGTGTAGTAGACATCAAGCTCTTTTCTGGCGCCGTTGCCGGGGAGGTTAGCGCTTGAAGGTATATCTTTAGATCTTGGAATCGAGACTTTTAGTTTCTTGTTTTATCACTAGTGTAGTTTATAAAAGAAAACTATAAAAAATGGAATTGAGTTTGTCTCATACGCTTCATCTTTTTAATATCTTTCGTGAGTATGATGGAAAGGATAATTGTGCTCAAGTGCTAGAAGAAGAAATCTATAAAATGTTTGGCACTAAATATTTGAATGATGAGCATGGTTGCGATGTTGTTAGTATGAATTCCTTGAATATCCATGATGCTAATGATATGCAAAGCCACAAGCTTGGGGAAGCTATGTTTGATGAAGATGATATTTTTGTCCCCCAAGTTTTGATGAGCAAATTTACTATGATGAAAGTATGCCTCCTATCTATGATGATTATTGTGATGACACGTATGCTTTGAAGAATAATAATAACAATGGAACTTGTCATCTTGATTTCAATTTTCAATCCCATGATAGTTACTCTGTTGAGTTTGCTCCCACTATTCCGATTGAGAAGAATTTTGCTTATGTGGAGAGTAGCAAATTTTCTATGCTTGTAGATCATGAATAGAATGCTTTAGGTGCTGGTTATATTGCTTAATTCATTCATGATTCTACTAAAAATTATTATGAGGGAGGAACATGTGTTGGTAGGAATTGCAATAATATCAAGTTTCCTCTCTATGTGCTTAAAATTTTGAAGTTATGCTTGTTTTGCCCTCCTATGCTAGTTGATTATTGTTCCCATAAGTTGTTTTCTCACAAAATCCCTATGCATAGGAAGTGGGTTAGACTTAAATGTGCTAGTCATATTCTTCATGATGCTCTCTTTATGTTTCAATTCTTATCTTTTATGTGAGCATCATTGAAATCATCGTGCCTAGCTAGGGGCGTCAAACGATAGCGCTTGTTGGGAGGCAACCCAATTTTATTTTAGTTCCTTGCTTTTTGTTCCTGTTTAATAATAAATAATTCATCTAGCCTGTGTTTATATGTGGTTTTATGCTTTTAATTAGTGTTTGTGCCAAGTAGAACCTTTGGGAAGACTTGGGGAGAGTCTTGTTGATCATGCTGTAAAAAATAGAAACATTAGCGCTCATGAGAATTGCTGCCATTTTTATTTGGAGAGTGCTATTTAGTTAATTATTTTTTAATATTATTAATAGATAAATTACTCAGGTCCAGCAATTTATTTGAGAATTTTATGAGTTCCAGAAGTATACGTTTGATCCAGATTACTACAGACTGTTCTGTTTTTGACAGATTCTGTTTTTCGTGTGTTGTTTACTTATTTTGATGAATCTATGGCTAGTAAAATAGTTTATAAACCATAGGGAAGTTGGAGTACAGTAGGTTTAACACCAATATAAATAAATAATGAGTTCATTACAGTAACTTGAAGTGGTGTTTTGTTTTCTTTCGCTAACGGAGCTTACGAGTTTTTTGTTATGTTTTGTGTTGTGAAGTTTTCAAGTTTTGGGTAAAGATTCGATGGACTATGGAATAAAGAGTGGAAATAGACTAAGCTTGGGGATTCCCAAGGCACCCAAAGGTAATGTTCAAGGACAACCAAGAGCCTAAGCTTGGGGATGCCCCGGAAGGCATCCCCTCTTTTGTCTTCGTTCATCGGTAACTTTACTTGGAGCTATATTTTTATTTACCACATGATATGTGTTTTGCTTGGAGCATCAATTTATTTTGTTAGGATTTGCTTTATGTTATTTAGAACAATGTTTTGCATCTTTTATTTCAATAAAAGTGGCATTAATAGTCTTTACTATGCCTATGTTACAAGTATACATGTTGCTGTTTGAAAACAGAAAGTTTACTGCTGTTGCAATAATTCCCCAGAAAAGTCAGAATGTGATAAAATGTTGAAACTTTTGCATATTAAGTTCTGATAAATTTAATACAGTGGGAATTTTCTTTTATAATTTTTGGAGCTAGGGAAGTATGGATGTTGCAGCATTCTTTACAGACTATCCTGTTTAGGCAGATTGCTGTTACGTTTGCATTGTTTGCATATGTTTGCTTCTTTAATGATTCTATTTGAGGATAGGACTATTAAATATGCAGAGGCATTTAGTATGCAATGTTGAATAATAATTTTAGTGATTTGCTACAGTAGAGTATGATAAGGTTTTGGCAATGTTTTATACTAACTTATCTCACGAGTCCTTATTGAGTTTTGTGTGGATGAAGCTTTTGAGATTTAGGGATACCTTGATATGAGAGGAATTAAGGAGACAGAAAAGCTCAAGCTTGGGGATGCCCAAGGCAACCCAAGATAATATTTCAAGAAGTCTCAAGAATCTAAGCTTGGGGATGCCCCGTTGGCATCCCACCTTTCTTCTTCAACAACTATCGGTTAGTATCGGTTGATCCTAAGTTCTTGCTTCTTCACATGATGTTTGCTATTCTTAGATGTCGTTTTATTTTTCTTTTCTTGCTGTTTGAATAAGAGTACCAATATATGAAATTATTAAATGTTAGAGAGTCTTCACATAGTTGCATAATTATTCGACTACTCATTGATCTTCACTTATATCTTTCGGAGTAGTTTGTCATTTGCTCTAGTGCTTCACTTATATCTTTTAGAGCATGGTCGTAGTTTTATTTTGAAGAAATAGATGAACTCTCATGCTTCACTTATATTATTTTGAGAGTCTTAAATAGCATGGTAATTTTCTTAAAATCCTAATATGCTAGGTATTCAAGAATAATAAAATTCTCTTATGAGTATGTTGAATACTAAGAAAAGTTTGATACTTGATGATTGTTTTGAGATATGAGGATGGTAATATTAGAGTCATGCTAGTTGAGTAGTTGTGAATTTGAGAAATACTTGTGTTGAGTTTGTGATTCCCGTAGCATGCACGTATGGTGAACCGTTATGTGATGAAGTCGGAGCATGATTTATTTATTGATTGTCTTCCTTATGAGTGACGGTCGGGGACGAGCGATGGTCTTTTCCTACCAATCTATCCCCCTAGGAGCATGCGCATAGTACTTTTTTTTGACAACTAATAGATTTTTGCAATAAGTATGTGAGTTCTTTATGACTAATGTTGAGTCCATGGATTATACACACTCTCACCCTTCCACCATTGCTAGCCTCTCTAGTACCGCACACCTTTTGCCGGTACCATAAACCCACCATTTACCTTCCTCAAAACAGCCACCATACCTACCTATTATGGCATTTCCATATCCATTCCGAGATATATTGCCATGCAACTTTCCACCATTCCGTTTATTATGACACGCTTCATCATTGTCATATTGCTTTGCACGATCATGTAGTTGACATCGTATTTGTGGCAAAGCCACCGTTCATAATTCTTTCATACATGTCACTCATGCATCATTGCACATCCCGGTACACTGCCGGAGGCATTCATATAGAGTCATATCTTGCTCTAAGTATCGAGTTGTATCATTGAGTTGTAAATAAATAGAAGTGTGATGATCATCATTCAATAGAGCATTGTCCCAAAAAAAGGAGAAAGGCCAAATAAAAAAATATAAAGGCCAAAAAAAGAAAGGCCAAAAAAATAAAAAAATAAAAGGGACAATGCTACTATCCTTTTACCACACTTGTGCTTCAAAGTAGCACCATGATCTTCATGATAGAGAGTCTCCTATGTTGTCACTTTCATATACTAGTGGGAATCTTTCATTATAGAACTTGGCTTGTATATTCCAATGATGGGCTTCCTCAAAATGCCCTAGCTCTAGTGCATCCGTTGCATGGCAATCCCTACTCACTCACATTGATATCTTTTGATGGGCATCTCCGTAGCCCGTTGATACGCCTAGTCGATGTGAGACTATCTTCTCCCTTTTTTCCTCTCCGGAACCACCATTCTATTCCACCTATAGTGCTATGTCCATGGCTCACGCTCATGTATTGCGTGAAGATTGAAAAAGTTTGAGAACATTAAAAGTATGAAACAATTACTTGGCTTGTCATCGGGGTTGTGCATGATTTGAATATTTTGTGTGGTGAAGATAGAGCATAGCTAGACTATATGATTTTGTAGGGATAACTTTCTTTAGCCATGTTATTTTGAGAAAACATATTTGCTTTGTTAGTATGCTTGAAGTATTATTATTTTTATGTCAATATGAACTTTTGTCTTGAATCTTTCGTATATGAATATTCATACACAAGTAAGAAGAATTACATTGAAATTATGCCAACTAGCATTCCACATCAATTTTTTTTATCATTTACCTACTCGAGGACGAGCAGGAATCAAGCTTGGGGATGCTTGATACATCTCCAACATATCTATAATTTTTGATTGCTCCATGCTATATTATCTACTGTTTTGGGCAATATTGGGATTTATTTTCCACTTTTATATTATTTTTGGGACTAACCTATTAACCGGAGGCCCAACCCAGATTTGTTGTTTTATGCCTATTTCAGTGTTTCGAGGAAAAGGAATATCAAAGGAGTCAAAACGCAACGAAATCAACTGGAGAAGTTATTTTTGGAATGAAAGCCACCAGATAGACTTGGACTCCACGTCAGGAGATACGGGAGCTGCACACGAGGGTGGGGGGCGCGCCCACCCCCCTAGGGCGTGCCCACCCCCTAGGGCGCGCCCCCTGCCTCGTGGGGCCCTCGTGGCTCCTCCGACGTACTTCCTTCACCCATATATATCATCGTACCCTAAAACTTCCAGAACATACAATAGATCGGGAGTTCCACCGCCAGAAGCCTCAGTAGCCACCAAAAACCAATCTAGACCCATTTCGGCACCCTGCCGGAGGGGGTAATCCTTCTCCGGTGGCCATCTTCATAATCCCGGTGCCCTCCATGACGAGGAGGGAGTAGTTCTCCCTCGGGGCTGGCGGTATGTACCAGTAGCTATGTGTTTGATCTCTCTCTCTCTCTCTCTCTCTCTCTCGTGTTCTTGATTTGGCACGATCCTGATGTATCGCGAGCTTTGCTATTATAGTTGGATGTTATGTTTCTCCTCCCCCTCTTCTCTCTTGTAATGAATTGAGTTTTCCCCTTGAAGTAATCTTATCGGATTGAGTCTTTAAAGACTTGAGAACACTTCATGTATGTCTTGCCGTGGATATCTGTGGTGACAATGGGATATCACGTGATTCACTTGATGTATGTTTTGGTGATCAACTTGCGGGTTCCGCCCATGAACCTATGCATAGGGGTTGGCACACGTTTTCATCGTGATTCTTCGGTAGAAACTTTGGGGCACTCTTTGAGGTCCTTTGTGTTGGTTGAATAGATGAATCTGAGACTGTGTGATGCATATTGTATAATCATACCCATGGATACTTGAGGTGACATTGGAGTATCTAGGTGACATTAGGGTTTTGGTTGATTTGTGTCTTAAGGTGTTATTCTAGTACGAACTCTAGGGCTGTTTGTGACACTTATAGGAATAGCCCAACGGATTGATTGGAAAGAATAACTTTCAGGTGGTTTCGTACCCTACCATAATCTCTTCGTTTGTTGTCCGCTATTAGTGACTTTGGAGTGACTCTTTGTTGCATGTTGAGGGATACTTTTATGATCCAATTATGTTAGTATTGTTGAGAGGACTTGCACTAGTGAAAGTATGAACCCTAGGCCTTGTTTCCTAGCATTGCAATACCGTTTACGCTCACTTTTATCACTTGTTACCTTGCTGTTTTTATTATTTCAGATTACAAATACCTTTATCTACTATCCATATACCACTTGTTTCACCATCTCTTCGCCGAACTAGTGCACCTATACAATCTACCATTGTATTGGGCATGTTGGGGACACAAGAGACTCTTTGTTATTTGGTTGCAGGGTTGCTTGAGAGAGACCATCTTCATCCTACGCCTCCTACGGATTGATAAACCTTAGGTCATCCACTTCAGGGAAATTTGCTACTGTCCTACAAACCTCTGCACTTGGAGGCCCAACAACGTCTACAAGAAGATGGTTGTGTAGTAGACATCAAGGACGAAAGGCCACCTACACATACGGTTAATAAAAAATGTTTGTGATTTAATTACCTACTATACCACCATCCTAGTTTATAAGTATGATTTAACTAATAAAATACGAATGCATGTCGCCAAAGATTATATAGTTGGATTTGTACTTGAACATCGTTTCCAATTATATAATTTTTAAAACATGCATTAACATTTTCTTGGTTAAATTTGAGGGCAAAGTAAGGCACAGAATATAAAGGAGACTATAGAATAGACGAAGGTGGTAGCACACGGCCGCTCTCTACGCAGCGTCATAACTGTCGGCCGGCTTGTAGGCGACCATTTCCTGCCTGTTCAACTGCTCTGTGCGCGTGGTTGCTTGCGGTTCAGGCGGCCGCGACGCGCTCTGCTCGCGTCCCGCCGCGCGCGCTCTACTCTCGCATCCCTCTGGGTGCTCTGCCCTTGTCCCTCCACACGCGCTGCCAGTGTTTGGGGCCGGCGCATGATCACGCACGTTCGTGCGCAAGCAGTTGCGCCGGGCGCGACGCGATGATGCAGTTACCCGCTCCAAAAACTGCCATGCGGACATGCCGAGAATCCACGTTGCCCGGCCCCCTTTTATTCCTACGGCCATTTACCTTCATCTCTCGTCTCACATGACACAATAAGCACACCCACGGCGACATCCAGCGGTTCCAATGGCGCTTGCCATGGCTCCAATGGCATTCCCAGCGGCCGACGACGACAACGGCGCGCAGTTCACCACGCATCACGTAGTAGACACCCACGTGAGGGGGAAGTCCCTCTCGGTGGCGTACACGAACAATCCAGACTCGGTGGCGAGCTCCATCCAAACTATGGAGTAGTTCCTTGCCGAGGACAAGTACCCAGTGGTCGGCTTCGACCTCGAGTACACCTTCGGTCGTGTCGGGCACGGTCAGAAGGTTGTCGTCGCCCAGTTGTGCGTGCGAAATGACGTCCTTGTTTACCACTACCACTTTGCCACAAGGCCTTGTGAGTGTTTCTCTAGGTTTATCAACAGCTCCGACAACAGTTTCACTATGATGGACACCACCAACAATCTAAAAGCGCTCAAGGTTTCGGACTTGAAATGCCCGAATCTTGTCAACATCCAGCACCACTACAAGGTCTGGGGCAGCGACAAAAACAAACTAAACTCCTTGGTTGACCTTGCATTGACCATCATCGAGTACGCGAAGATGAAGGAAGAGAGCAATAAGGACAAGAACACCTGGCACAGTGTGTGGCATGAGAGACTGGATGGACAACATATCAAGTACGCGGCCATGGACGCGTACACAAGCTACGAGATGTATAGGCGGATTGTTGACATGAGGAACTGTCTTCTTCCTGACCCAGACGAGGGATCGAGCCACATAGAAGTGGCGGGAGCGTCACAAGAAGTAGATGACTAGACGATCATTTCTCTTACTTTAGAATGCATGCAATTGTTTATTTCAGTTATATATATACATGTTATTCTACTGTAGACAGAGCACTTCACACGTCTTGTTAGCAGCAATCGTCTATGTTATTATTGGTCTTCGCACACATTTCTGATTACGGACCTGTTTGCCGCATATCACAGGCACCTTGATCTGGCTGACCGTTTCTTTTGTGTTGCCTAATCACAAACAGTTCATCCGAGTGAACCGTATGCTCTATATCGCACACGCCTTCATCAGGCTGCCCGTTTCTTTTGTTCCGCCTCATCGCAAACAGTTCATTGAGCTGAATCGTATGCCCTGCATCGCACACGCAACTAAAATCTGAACCGTGTTTGATAGCTTCGCCATCGCAAACGTTTTGCACCTTTTTGATGGTTCTTTTACACCACCGTTTGCGATTATGGCATCGCACACAGTTCCGTCGAAGGGTCTCTGATCATACTGTCACGTTAGGACCATCCTGCAGTAGTTGTGGTTCACATTTTTTTCATCGTGCTTTTCATAAAATGCTTGCTAAGTATGATGTTAATCATAGAATTGCATCTTCATACCACCCACTATCTAGTGGTCAACTAGAACTGAGTAATAGAGATATTAAATTAATTTTGCAAAAGACTGTTAATAGATCTAGAAAGAATTGGTCCAAGAAACTTTATGATGCATTATGGGCCTATAGAACTTCATATAAAGGTCCTATGGGTATGTCTCCGTATAAAATGGTTTATGGAAAATCATGTCACTTACCTCTCGAACTAGAACATAAGGCATATTGGGCCATTAAAGAGCTCAATAATGATTTCAAACTTGCCGGTGAGAAGAGACTATTTGAAATTATCTCACTTGATGAGTGGAGACCCAGGCCTATGAGAATGCAAAACTGTTTAAAGAAAAAGTTAAAAGATAGCATGAAAAAAGGATACAAAAGCGTGAGTTTAATGTAGATGATTATGTTATGTTATACAACTCGCATTTAACATTTTTTGCAGGAAAACTCCTCTCTAAATGGGAAGGTCCTTACGTTATTGAGGAGGTCTATCGTTCTGGTGCCATAAAAATCAACAACTTGGAAGGCACAAATCCGAAGGTGGTGAACGGTCGAAGAATCAAACATTATATCACAGGTAATCCCATAAATGTTGGAACCAATGTTTTTGACACCGTAACCCCGGAGGAGTACATAAGCCGACTCCAAAATAGTTCTAATGGCAATTTTTCTATGTTTTGGAATATTTAAGAAAATAGGAAAATAAGAAGTAGTTCGAAAGGGACATGAGGCATTCAGGGTGGAGGGCGTGCCCTACCCCACTGGGCGCGCCCCCTGCCTCGTGGGAACCTCGTGTGCCCTCCGGACTCCATTTTCTTGCACAATACTTCTTTTGGTCGGTAAAAATTCATTATATAATCTCCCGAAGGTTTTGACCATGGTACCACGACAAAATCCTCTACTTTTATTTCAGGCTGTTTTTCTGACAGATCTAGATCACCATGACATCTTCAAGCTCCCCCAAGGATAAATTTTTTGCGAAGGTCATTAACCCCTACCTCGTGGAGGTGCTGCAACACCCTCAAACCATTGAGATGTATGATGGGATGCTGCACATCCGCGATGTTGAGGGGCCAAGGAGGACCGTAAGCATGGAGACAAGACTCGAAGCAATGGAGCAGCAAGTTTTCAAGTGCCATGGGATGGTGGAATGCGGAATCAACGCCAACCACATGATGATCGCAGAGTTCACCAACAACCACAAGCTAGATGCCAAGAACATTGGGGAGACCATCTTCAAGCTTCACGAGAAAATCGAGCACCTCCAAGACCAGATCTATGACCTGCAAAACCCAAACTATGAGTATGAATATAGATTCAAGAGGATGAGTTTGGCTATAGATGTGAGGATCCCGGAGACTCGATCATCCTTCTATGATGGTGAGCCTATGCATTTGAAGATGGACGACAGGCTTACACCATCAACAGCTCCATCATCACCACCTCCGAAGAAAGAGACATAAATACATGGGTATGGGCACTCCCCTTGGCAATTGCCAAGCTTGGGAGAGATGCCCCAGTATCGTATCACCATCACACTTCTATCTTTACCGTTTTTATTAGTTCGATCCTTTTGGTGATATCTTGATCTAGTAGAATAAAGTTTAGTATGATCTAGCTTTGAGTTTTTGTGTTGATCCTTACCTATGTAATCGAGTCCATGAGCTATATATAATAAAGATTAGTCTTGACTCGAGGGCTTGGTTATCTTGCTATGATCTTGAGGGAAAAAAAGAAAGAATAAAAGGAAATAAATAGATCATATTGATCTTATGGAGAGTAATGACTTCACATATAAAGAGTATGATGAATAAAAGTTGTTGAGAGTTGACAAACATAGTTTTGGTCATTGTTGCCATTAATAGGAAGTAATAAAGAAAGAGAGGTTTTCACATATAAATATACTATCTTGGACATCTTTTATGATTTGAGCACTCATTACAATATGACATGCTAAAAAGTTGATGTTGGACAAGGAAGACAACGTAATGGGTTATGTTCTCTTATATCTGAAATAAATTATATTGTCATGGATCATCCAACATGTTGAGCTTGCCTTTCCCCCTTATTCTAGCCAAATTCTTTGCACCAAGTAGAGATACTACTTGTGCTTCCAAATATCCTTAAACCCAGTTTTGCCATGAGAGTCCACCATATCTACCTATGGATTGAGTAAGATCCTTCAAGTAAGTTGTCATTGTTGCAAGCAATATAAATTGCTCTCTAAACATGTATGATCTATTAGTGTGGAGAAAATAATCTTTATATGAGCTTGTGATATGGAAGAAATAAAAGCGACAAACTACATAATAAAGGTCCCTATCACAAGTGGCAATATAAAGTGACGTTCTTTTGCATTAAGATTTTGTGCATCCAACCATAAAAGCACATGACAACCTTTGCTTCCCTCAGCGAAGGGCCTATCTTTTATTTTTGTCTTATTCCTTATACAAGAGTCATGGTTATCTTCACCTTTCCTTTTTACACTTTATCATTTGGCAAGCACTATGTGTAGGAAATATCTTGATATATATATATATATATCCAATTGGATGTGGGTTTTCATAAAGCATTATTGTTGACGTTACCCTTGAGGTAAAAGGTTGGGAGGCAAAACTATAAGCCCCTATCATTCTTTGCGTCTGATTAAAACTTCATACCCATAAGTATTGCGTGAGTGTTAGCAATTGTGAAAGACTAAATGATAGTTGAGTATGTGGACTTGCTGAAAAGCTCTTATATTAACTCTTTCCGATGTTATGATAAATTGCAATTGCTTCAATGACTGAGCTTATAGTTTGCTAGTTTTTCAATGAAGTTTCTGATTCATACTTTACATTGTGAATAGATTGTTACTTCAGCATAAGAAATCATATGACAATATATATATATATATATATTGCTATTCTAAGAATGATCATGATGCCCTCATGTCCGTATTTTATTTTATCGACACCTCTATCTCTAAACATGTGGACATATTTGTCGATATCGGCTTCCGCTTGAGGACAAGCGAGGTCTAAGCTTGGGGGAGTTGATACGTCCATTTTGCATCATGCTTTTATATCGATATTTATTGCATCATGATTTATGCTTTGCTGTTTTATCCTGTTGTTCCTTTTTATTCCCTATGACTGTTGCAATCAACTCTCACCTGTACCATGATGCTTGGTAAATTAGGACAAGAGATGTTTCTATTTTAAACTGCTCATACTGTACATACTGTGATCATCTGATGGGTTTCTTGCACCTACAAATGACAGCGTCATAATGTTGTCAACGGTGTGACTGAGGCAGAAGTTGTAACCAAATATGATGCAGGTGAAGCTACTGCAGATCAGAAAGGTGAACACATGTTCGCCTGTATTAAGATATTTTCAGTAATTTAATGCTGAAATGATATCCTGTAGCGAACTGGGATTATGGTCTGTCTCTTAAACTGTCTTTGATCTTGTCCATAATGCTTCCTTGCAGAGCAAAAAGGTTCAACAACCATGAAATCCTAGCTGAGGACGTGCGAGACTGGGATATAGCCAGTGACCGGGAACAAGGGCAGCGTGCGCAGGTGCTTTCTTTGTTTTCAATCTAATTGTTGTGTGTTATTATCTTGAATACATTTCTCTTTTAATTTATTTTCAATCTTCCAAGCCTGGACATAGTTATTGTATCTTATTATCATCTTAGGAAGTGGCCGAACCCTTCCCCGAACCCTACGCAAGCAGGAGCTAACTAACAAGTTTTCACTTTCTCAACTGGCTGCAGGGTGATCGATGAGGACTACTGCGGCCCGATGTGAGTCGTGCTCTTCAACTACTCGGAGGCAGACTTCACCATGAAGCCCCACGACCGCATCATACAAATTATTGTCCAGGTGATTGCGACGCAGGAGGTCCCCGGGGTGGAGGATCTCGACGCCACCGTCCGGAGGTCACCGAGGTGGAGGACGACGCCACCGTCCGGAGTTCCTCAAGGTGGAGGACCTCGACGCTTTGTACATACATCTAGAGAAGTGGTCTAGTTAGGTTGATGGTGAAATGCTAGGGAAGGTACCGACCTTTTGATGATGGTTGTGTGTGTCCTCATGATCTCTTCGAGTTGAGATGTTGAATGTTACATCCATGAACACTACAAGTGTTAAGATGGTTCTGTGAAATTTATTTTGCACTTGACGAGTCTCTGATCCCATTCATGAATACTGCAGCTATTTTTATTTTT
Source organism: Triticum urartu (assembly GCF_003073215.2). Taxonomy (NCBI): domain Eukaryota; kingdom Viridiplantae; phylum Streptophyta; class Magnoliopsida; order Poales; family Poaceae; genus Triticum; species Triticum urartu. The sequence continues at coordinate 80,379,078 of NC_053024.1, read as the reverse complement.
TAATTCCTAATTTGCTACTAGTAGCATTGGGAAAAAAGTTCCCTACTAGTATTTAGGATACTAGTAGAGCTGGTATTGTAGGCACGCTACTACTACTTCATTAGTAGTAGCGCGAGTCTGTAATAGCAGTAGCGTGGGTGGCACACGCTACTACTAACAAAGTTAGTAATAGTGCGGGTTCCTCCCACGCTACCACTAACTATTAGTTGTAGCGCGATACTAGTAGCGCGGGTACCCGCGCTGCTAGAGGCCATTTTACCCGCGCTGCTAGTAGCCTTTTCCCTTGTAGTGTTTGGAGCCTTCTATTACGTGTTTATGCCTTTTGGGCTCAAGAGTGCCCAGGCGAGTTACCTATGGTGCGTGCAGAATTATATTCATGATCAAATTGGGCACAATGTTCATGCCTATGTGGATGATATTGTGGTAAAGTCCAGGAAGAAGGAAACCTTTATAGATGATTTGAAGGAGACCTTTGATAATCTCCGGGTCTACAAGATGATGCTTAACCTGGCCAAGTGTGTCTTTGCTGTGCCAGCAGGCAAGCTCTTGGGTTTTCTAATTTCAGAATGAGGTATTGAAGCTAACCCGGACAAGATAAAGGCTATCACCTCCCTGGCTAAGCCGGCATGTATCAATGATGTGCAGCGTTTGGCGGGTCATATTGTAGCCTTAAGCCGGTTCATAAGCCGGTTGGGTGAGAAGGCCATCCCTCTTTATCAGATGATGACGAAGACAGATCATTTTGTTTGGAGTGATGCTGCTAATCAGGCGTTTGAGGCCTTGAAGAAACAGTTGGCTGAGCCGTCGGTTCTTGCTGCTCCCATTAATAAGGAGCCTTTGTTGTTATATGTGGCAGCCAATAGCCGAGGCGTCAGTGTAGCCATTCTGGTGGAAAGGAAGGAATCAGACAAGGAGCATCTGGTTCAGTGGCCAGTTTACTACATCAGTGAGGTGCTTATTGAGTCCAAGCAGAGGTATCCACATTGGCATAAGTTTGTATATGAGGTATTCATGGCTAGCTGGAAGCTCAAGCAGTACATTCTGGGTTATCCCATCACTATGGTTAGTTCTGCTCCTCTATGGGATATTATTCAAAACAGAGAAGCCACAGGTCGGGTAGCCAAGTGGGCCATTGAGCTTGGACCCCATGGTTTGAAGTATGTGCCTCGCACAGCCATCAAGTCCCAACACTTGTGGATTTTATCAATGATTGGACAGAGTTACAGATGCCTGAGGAGATGCCGGATTACACATATTGGACTATTCACTTTGATGGATCTAGGCAGTTGGAGGGCTCGGAGGCTGGAGTTGCCTTGACTTCCCTGCGAGGTGATAAATTTTCTTACGTTCTTCGGTTGATGTTCCCTTGTACTAACAATGCAGCTGAGTATGAGGCCTTGCTCCATGGTCTTCGAATGGCTAAGGAGATGCACTTAAGTCGGGTGAGGTGTTTTGGTGACTCGGACCTGGTGGCCCTGCAAGTTTCTGGTACTTGGGATTCCAAGGATCCACTCATGGTGGCTTATTGCTGAGAGGTTGATGCTATCACTGGCCATTTCAAAGGTTATCAAGTGGAACATGTTGATTGCATGAAAAATGAGGCGGCTGATGCTTTGAGCCGGTTAGGGTCCCAGCGTAAGCCGGTGCCACCTAACACTTTCCTGGATATTCTGCATGACCCTCCAGGCAAATTGCCTATAGAGGAAGACTTAGCTATTCCTGACTCGGAAGCACAATTAGTGGCGGCTCTGCATATTACTCCTGATTGGACAGTTCCGTACTTAGCTTATATGACCCGAGGCAAGTTACCTGAGGATGAAACTTTGGCCAGGCAGATAACCCGGCGGTCTAAGTCAATGACCATTGTCAATGGAGAGTTGCATCATCGCAATGTCACAGGGGTGTTTCAACGTTGTGTGTTTCCTGAAGAAGGTTGTGAGATTCTGCGAGAGATTCATGAAGGATATCATGCTCATCATGCCAGTTCTAAGTCTCTTGTAGCCAAGGCTTTTCGTCATGGGTTTTATTGGCTGACCGCTCATGCTCATGCTCATGGGTTTTATTGGCCCCCAAGTGATGGTTCTCAGAAGTTCTCACGACGAGCTCATGTACCGGCTCAAGAATTGAGGATGATTCCAATTGCTTGACCATTTGCAACCTGGGGCTTGATATGGTTGGTCCTTTCAAAAGGTCCAAGGATAAAAAGGCCCACCTTTTGGTGGCTGTTGAAAAATTTACAAAGTGGGTTGAAGCAGAGCCGGTTAGTAAGTGTGACGCAGCGACGTTGGTTCAATTCATCAAAAAGGTGATCTTCTGGTTTGGTTTTCCCCATAGAATTATAAATGATAATGGCACTAATCTATCCAAGGGTGCTATGCTAGAGTTTTGTCAACGGGAGCATATTCGACTTGATGTTTCATCAGTGGCTCACCCCAGTCCAATGGTCAAGCTAAAAGACACAATCAAGAGATTCTACGAGGCATGAAGCCCCGGCTTATGGTCCCTTTGCAAAGGATGTCGGGTTGTTGGCGGAGGAGTTACCCTCAGTGTTATGGAGTATCAATACTACCCCCAACAGGTCTACGGGTTACACACCTTTCTTCATGGTTTACGAAGCAGAGGCGGTTCTCCCTAGTGACATCCGTCACGATTCGCCCCGTGTGGCGGCCTATGTTGAAGCTGATACTGAAAAATCACATTAGGATGCACTTGACCTGTTGGATGAGGAGCGTGACCTTGCGGCGGCTCGTTCGGCGATTTACTAGCAAGATCTGCACCGTTATCACAGCCGCCGGGTTAAAACCAGAGCCTTTCAATAAGGCGACTTGGTGCTCCGGCTTATCCAGGATCCGACTGATATGGATAAGTTATCCCCACCTTGGGAAGGGCCTTATGTGGTCAGCAAGAATCTTATCGATGTTCGAGACCACAAGGACTCACGCACATCGGAGGAGGAGACTCGTCAGCCGTGGAATATCGCTCATCTTCAGCCTTACTATACCTGAGCCATCGGCTCTTGTGATGTACATATTTTGACAATGTATATATTGTAATGAAAATAGTAAAGCCGGCATCCCTGATAATTCAGGGCCTGTGTCGTTTCATTTCTTCAAAACCGAGTCTTTATTATCATTTCATATGATCATTTAAGAGGCTTGATGCCCAAGTTACAGGGACCAAAGAGAGTTTGAGGCACATCACAGCTCAAACATAGGTACCCATTGAGCACGGCTCATAAACATATCACTTGGGGGCTTCCTGTTCAATGAACATAGCTATATTTACCATTTTGATTGGCCTGGAAGCCAGGTGTTTTCACCAAAAATCCGGGTTTTCTGGCCTGTATGCAAGATGCTCCTCGACCAGGTTATCCTGGATGACCCGCCCTCTTCTTAACAAGTCAATCTCTTAAATGAGACCCTAAACTTATCAAGGTTAAAACATTGATTCGGTCATGAGAGAGCCGGCTTACGGAAAGCAAGGATAAGCTCAGGCTGTTAAGCCGCCTTCCTTGGAACTTGGTAAAACCGGCCTGTTTGCACGATGCTACTCCAACCCCGCATACTCTTGATAAGTCAATCTTTTAACAAGACCCTGAATTTATCCAGGTCAAAATGTCGATTGGGTCATGTGAGAGCCGGCTCACAGAAAGCGCGGATACTCCAGTGTCTATCATGCTAGTTTCATTGAAGTAGAAAATTTTGGCTCGGTGGCCTATGAAAGCCTCATTTTTTCTGGATTTTCTATCCATCTTGGATTTATGATGCCCCCTTTTTTTCACCATATAGTTTTTACAATTCGGGCTAAGCAGCCCTGACTATGTCTCATATTTGGGATGTTACCCCTACCCTGGTTATGGTCTTTTATGGTCACAAGTGGGATTTATACTGGGCATCATGAACCGCCCCGCGGTAAACTGCTAGGGCGATTGTGATTTGCTTGTGTGCAGGACAAAGGGATAAACAAACTGGTCTATATGAGGATATCATAAACACAAGTCGCGTATCTTCAGCTGGCGCATAAGCAGTATCATGCAAAATAAAATATGCACGATGGCATGGCAGATCAAGAGTTTAACTAGCCTATTACAAGGTATCTGATGGCCCAATAAGAATAAGTGTTTCGGAGATGTCTACACAACAAAGTATTTTGCTTGATAATCTGGCTCATGACTGTTGCCGGGTTGAAGCCTCCGGGTCATCCTGAGCTTCTTCTTCATCTTCAGCTCCTTGCTTATCCATCAGCTGGAAGCCAGGCGTAGCCCAGTCGATACCGGTCAACGCTCTAAACACAGCCTCGTCATCAACAAGGTTTGATGGATCAATGTCGGGAGCGAAGGTGTGCTTACGAATTGGCGGGATGAGATCTTTCTCCTGATGAATCAGTGCCTTCACCTTCTTATTATCAGCATCATAAGCCGCCTGATACTATGATAGGTCGGTCTCTTCAGCCAGCCGGGTTGCCAATGGACGCATTGATCTTACTATATCTACAAAATCATCTTCACTCAAGGGCGTCCCATCTTCTTTTACACTTGTGCATCCGTTGGCTTGATCACCACCCTGCTCTGCTAGGCACCTTGTATTAGATCACCATCCCTCCTCATCCCAAAATGGGGTGATTGTAAATAACCATGTAATTTGGAGACTCATATTCTTTTAATTTAATTGCAGTAGGAGGTGCTCCTACTGTTTCAGGTTCAAAAAAACCATTGGCTAGATCCTTTGGGTCAAGATCTGCTTTCCATGCTTTAGCCCGACTTAGGGCAGTTAAAGCGCCGGTTCTGGCAGAGGCTCATTTCAGCTCTTCAATCCTCTCAGGCACTACTGACAACCTTTCCAATGTCTCCTTGATAAGAGTAGGCGCCCTTTTTTTGTGCAGAGCAGCAGCAATGGTCCGTTGAGCACCAGTATATAATTATTCTACACTACAAAAAAAAGACACATCCGTGACATTTTGGGCCGAACGAAATTTTTTTCTGTCATACATATGACACTTCTATGACGATAATTGTGACAAAACCCGGTATCATCACAGATGTGGTGGGCTCCTACTTCTATGACAAAAACTCATGATAGAAAATGGGCTTTTCATCCTCGACGAGCCAGAGACGCAGCTGCATGACATTCTTTGGGCCGTCCATGATGGAAAAAACCATTGTAGAAGCGAGGGCGAGGAAAATTTCGGGGAGTTCCCGGTTACGGTGGGAGGCCGGGGGCCGAGTGATGCGCGTTTCTCTCGTACACATACGATCGTGTGCGTGAGGCGTTGGCTGTAACTGAACCCGAGCAATTGCACTGCAGGCTACGCGTTACTGAACCTGAGCGATCGATCGATGGCTGTTAACTGAACCCGATCGAGCGATTCCTTCACTACTGCTGCTAACTGAATCCGATCGATGCTGCCTCTGGGATGAACAGCGAGCATTGCGGGGGGGGGGGGGGGGGGGGGGGGGGGGTTGGATGAACAGTGAGCGGTGGCGTTGCCGCTGGATGAACAGGACCCTGTGGTGTGGTGGAGGGCTGGATGAACAGTAGAAGGTGGAGGGGTGCCCGTGGAGGGGTGGTTGAATAGGACCCCGTGGTGTGGAGGGCTGGATGAACAGTAGACGGTGGAGGGGTGGTTGAACAGTAGCCGGTGGAGTAGCGCGCGGTGGAGGCGGGATGAATAGGAGCCCGTGGAGGATGGAGGAGGTCGACGGTGGAGATGAACAGTATCCCATGGAGTCCCGTTTTGCGGTACGCCACACCCCTCCCGATGAACAGGACCCCCGTTTCGACCGTAGCGCTCCAACACAAGTCCGTTTCGTCCGTTTTGCGGTACGCGACACCCCTCCCGATCAACAGGACCCCCGTTTCGACCGTAGGAGGTCCGTTTCGTCCGTTTTGCGGTACGCCACACCCCTCCCGATCAACAGGACCCCCGTTTCGACCGTAGGAGGTCCGTTTCTTCCGTTTTGCGGTATGCCAGACCCCTCCCGATTAACAGGACCCCATTCCGAACGTAGGAGGTTCGTTTCCTCCGTTGTGCGGTACGCCAGGCCTCGTTCCCATCGCCTGTTCCATCCAAGCCCTCCCGATGAACACGACCATGCATTTCGTTCCGACCCAGCCGGTTGGCGCCCACGTGTTCCATTGCCTCCCGATGACCACGACGCATTCTGTTGCCTCCCCATGAACACGACGCATTCCGTTGCCTCCCCATGAATACGACGACGGTGCTGTTTCTCCGTTCCGAGCCAGCCATGTACAGGAGCCCAGACCGTACGTATGCGTGAGTAGGCATTCGAGACCCCGCCCGTATGTACACATACGTGGCCATATTTTCTTTCTTGCACCCTGGCCGCTATACGTACGTGTACATGCTACGTGCGCGCCTCTACTACGACACGTAAGCGCCTCTACTACGACACGTGTGCGCAACTACATCCACCAATATATATGTACGTACACGTTCGCGACTAGAATGACAACGCTACGTATGCTTAGACCAGGTGGGTCCCAATGTCAGGCACTTCCTTGCCTGCGAAGATGTAGCTGGTGGGTCCCAACAGTCAGGGGCAAACATTTTTTTCAGGAAATACGGTGGCCCGTTTGGTGGGTCCCCGCTGTCAGGTGGAGGAATGATTATTTTGCGCGTAATAAGGAGCCACTTCCTTGCTGTGGCCGTGGACCCAGCTATTAGCCTCTCCATGTACAGTCCACGTCCGATAGAAGCTGTTCCTTGACCACGTTGACCACGCCACGTCGAGAGCACTAGGGTGGTGGACGATGGCGAGGCCTAGGAAGGGGACGACGCGGAGCTGGGGAAGATGCGGCAGTGGATGCCCACGCGTAGAGGAGTACGAGGGTTCACTGGTTCGTTACGGTGTGAGGCTGCCATCGCCTCAGAATAACAGGGGATGTGGGTGAGTAGAGGGATGGCCTGGCCAGCGGTGGGAGTAGTAGGGGGCGGTGAGGCCTCCGCGCATATCAGCCAGCCACGGGAGGTAGGAGCACGAGGCACGAGCGGCGCTGATTTGGGCGGCTGGAGCAAGAAGACCAGAGGTTGAAGAAGCACTACGGCCATTAGATGGACATCTTACGGTCACTAGAGCTAGAATCGTGCATATTGACTAAGTTGACAAAGCCCTCCGTCCCCGTCAACTTAGTAGGCCCACAAGTCAGCCTGCCACTATACTAGGTCCCAACTAACAGGGGGAGTATTCATTTTTTGTGCATAATAAGGAGGCACTTCCTTGCGTGCGAAGATATAGCTAGTGGGTCCGAGCTTTCAATGGCGGTAACGTTTTTTTCATGAAATACAGAGGCCCTTTCAGTGGGTCCCTGATGTCAGGTGGAGGAATCATTATTTTGCGCGTAATAAGGAGGCATTTCCTTGCATGCGGCCGTGGACCCAGCTGTCGACCTCTCCACGTACAGTCCACTTCAGATGCATGTCGGTCGTTGTCCACGTTGATCAAGCCGCTCCGAGAGCACCAGGGCGGTGGACGATGGCGAGGCCTAGGAAGGGAACGACACAGAAGCAAGGAAGACATGGCAGTTGTTTCCCACGCGGAGGGGAGTACGACTATATGAGGGTTTACTGGTTTGTCTGCCTTCGCCGGAGAATAACAGCAGGTGTGGGTGACTAGAGGGATGACTACGGCCATTCGATGGACATCCAACAGTCACTGCTTGTGCGTCAACCTTTTTTTAGGAAAGCCTCAAATATGTGGAAAACAGCATACAACCCATTTGCCATTATTTCTAATAATTTACATCCCATTTGCTAATTCTTAAGGTCCATATTCTTTTTGTTAGCATTACAGTCCATATTGTGGCCACGGTTAAAAAATTATACGAAATTTTGCATATTTCGGTGCGGTCCGAACTGTTAAATTTTGACTCACATTCAAACTGATTTTAAAAATAAATGTATATCGATATAAAATCCAACAAATTCTCCACGCAGAAAAATTAATGTAATTTAAAATCTCGAAATGAAAAAAAGATATTTGAAACTAATTGCCGGTTTGATCTGTTTTAAAAATGTACAGCCCATTTCTCATTACTGATAGGCCATTTTCTCGGCCAGCCGAATGAAGCTCTCCTCGTCTTGAAAGATTTGCAGCCCAACAGGCCTGACAAAGCGACTTACTTGGAAAATCACAAAAAAACTGGGTTGTGGCCGTGGACCCAGCTGTCAGCCTCTCCACGTACAGTACTCTTCCGATGGAAGTCGGTCGTTGACCACATTGACCACGCCGCGCCGAGAGCACCAAGGCGGTGGACGACGACAAGGCCTAGGAAGGGGACGACGCGGAGCCGAGGAAGACGCGGGAGTGGATGCCCACGCGGAGAGGAGTAGGAGGGTTCACTGGTTTGGCTGCGGCGTGAGGCTGCCGTCACCGCAAAATAACAGGGGGTGTGGGTGAGTAGAGGGATACCCTGGGCCAGCGATGGAATAAAATATCTTTTTAATTTGATGAGTTAATAGTACGGGGGGTATTATTAATTTTTAGGCTAGACGTGGGACAGTTGAGTTGGTTCTAGGGGAAACTACTGGGAGAAAACTCAGTTTACATCGAAAAAGAAAGTGGGAGAAAATTCAGAGACCTGCTGGGTCCACCTGAGGATGGGAATATGTTCGGAGGAAGGAGATTCAAAGCACGGCAGCTGAGTGAACTAGTTTTTTTACGGACAAGTGAACTAGTTTACATACTGTAACGCCCAAGACCGGAGCTTCAGATGCCTTCCAGCGTTTCCGGGTTTCGTCGTGTGATTTGTTTGGTTCATTGCATTCATCATTGCATCATGTGCATTGCATCATGTCATCATGTCATCATCTCATAAATCTTCTGCATCTCAACTAAATAAATTGCATGGATTTTCAGTGCATTTAAATAAAGGAAGAGTGACTTCTCTTTATAACATATCCTCCCGATAGTAGGGAGCTATATTCAATATTTCTTTAAATTTAAATTCACCATAACACACTTGCAAAAATCCTAATGCCTTTGTTTTCCCAACCCTTGGCCTCGAACTTAGTCCGTAGATTCTTTCGTCATTTTCCGGAGCTCCACCAAAAATCCGAACATTTTTGGACACTCTATGACCAAGCCCTAGTTCAAACCCTTTTGAATTAAATTCAAACGCGTTTGAATTACATCTTTCAATCTTGCCTTTCCTATTTTTCGTGGACCATGCACATTTTTATGAGTCCGAGAAAATTGTCCTCGTGCCCAGATTCCACCCCTACCTTCTCTTTCTTTTCTCCCTCTTTTTCTGTTTTTTTTTAATATGGAAAGAGTAAGAGAGGAATGAGAGAGAGGAGTTCAGCTTAGTCCAGCCGGCCCAGTCCCTAGGCCCAACTCCTGCGGCCTGACCTAGCCGGTCCAAGAGGCCTGCCCGATCTCGTCATTCCCCCCTGCTCGCTAGCCTTTTCCTCGATCCCCTCCTCCCTGTCTCCCTTCTCGCGCCGCCAGTGAGAGAGGGACCGACAACGCCAGGGTGCCCGATCCCCCACCTCCCGATCCGATCGCTCCCTCACCCATCGCTCCTTTTCCCCGATCCAGCGCCGCGCCCTCGTCCTGTTCCCCTCTGCCTCCTCCTCACCACCAGCAGCCACCCCGTCCAGCCTCCGGCCACCTGCAGGCCGACCCCCGCGCCCTCAAGTGCCTCGCCGCCCGGACCCGTCATCCTCAACGCCGCCTCTCGTTCGCGTCGACCGCGCTGCCAGAGCCCTGCATCGCGCCAAGCATTGCCGGCGCCCCCAAGTCTCCGTCGCCAAGTTCCTCGACCTCGCCGGAGCACAGGACCTCCTAGGCTGCCGCTTCGCCAGGGACGTCGAGTGCCACCAGCAGCAGTTCTGCACCAAGTCCCCATCACCGTGACCCGTCAAGCCGCCGTTCTATCAATCCGTGGGAGACCTCCGCTGCATCAAGTCCATCCAGCCGCCGATGCATGTGCCCTCGCCTCTATCGTGCCTCCTTCTTCTTCTGCTGCTGCAATGCAGGCCACCACAGTACTGCCCCAACCCCCATGACCAGCGCCATGAACCGCAGCTCGTTGTACCGGCTTCCAAACCGCAAGACCAAGTACATCCACCAACCTGAGCGTTCCCTGTACACATAAAGGTCGACTCCATCGCAAAGAAAGACTACGCGGATTGTACCAAGTACCCCTTCGTTTTGATTAGACCAGCAAGTCCGAAGAACTCCAAGTTCGACGACGCTCTCCGCCCGAACGACTACCACCGACGCGTACCTCTCCGTCGCCATGTGTTTCGTCAAGTTCAATAGTGAACCCCGAAGCCCTCGGATTCCTCAAGTCCGAAGATGCAAGTACCACTCCCAACCATGTACGATGAACGTCGCCAAGGACCCGTGTAATGCAAACATCAAGTTCAACTACCGTCGCGAGAACCGCTACTTCCCACGACGACCCCGTGAACAACTACTTCCCCTTCAACACGTGTACCCCTACCGCGAACTCGTTCCGTTTCGATAATGCACGCTTCGAAGGTTTAACCATCGAGTCGACTCCCATGATTGAACGCATCCGTGTTGTATGTAATGCTCGTGTTTGCATCGTTTCTGAGTTGTCTCTTGCTCGGTCCTCCTCATTTGCCGCTAACCCGTGGGAACCCAGTAACCGGGAGCACCCCACCATTTATCGCATGACCCGCATCCGCACACTTCTCCTTTGCATCGGTATCTCAATCGAGTTACCGGGAACCGGAACATTGCCATGGCACCGTTTCGTTATCGTCGCCATGGCAACCCTTTCATTTCCGCCACGATGATAAATGCTTCATAATATGCTTGTCAAATTTTAATAAAAATTGCATTAACTTGTTCATGGCATCCGCATCATGATAACAACAATTAAAATGTTTAAATTGTTGTTGCACCAAACCTAATATATGCATATGAGGAGTTTTCGGAATTGTTGTTCGTTGTTTCCGGCCTCATTTAAACTTGACTAGATGGGTAGTTTTCATTTGCTTCACCCTCTTGCCATGCTAACAACATTTAATCTTGTTGGGTACATAAACGAGAGAGAACTAAATAAGTCATGTGGTGTTTTCTTCAATATGCAACGGATTTACATTTTGAGCTCCATTTAATTTGTAGGATTGCTTGTGCACTTTGCCATGCCATGCCTCATTAAACCGGACATGCATCATACTTGTTTGCGCATCATGCCATGACTATGTGGTGGTTGTTTACTATGTTGTGTGCTTTTTCCGGTGTTTGCTTCTTCGGGTTGGTTCCGATAACGTCGCGTCTGTGAGGACCCGTTCGATTATGTCCGTGTGTCTTCTTCATGGACTCGTTCTTCTTCCCTGCAGGATTTCAGGCAAGATGACCATACCCTTGAAATCACTTCTATCTTTGCTTGCAAGTTGCTTGCTCTTTTGCTATGCCTATGCTGCGATACCTATCACTTGCTTATCATGTCTTGTATATTGTTGAACCAAGCCTCTAACCAACCTTGTCCTAGCAAACCGTTGATTGGCTATGTTACCGCTTTGCTCAGCCCCTCTCATAGCGTTGTTAGTTGCAGGTGAAGATTGAAGTTTGTTCCTTGTTGGGACATGGAGATGTTGTTCCTTGTTGGAACATGTTTACTTGTTGGGATATCACAATATCTCTTATTTAATTAATGCATCTATATACTTGGTAAAGGGTGGAAGGCTCGGCCTTATGCCTGGTGTTTTGTTCCACTCTTGCCGCCCTAGTTTCCGTCATATCGGTGTTATGTTCCCGGATTTTGCGTTCCTTGCACGGTTGGGTAATAATGGGAACCCCTTGACAGTTCGCCTTGAATCAAACTCCTCCAGCAATGCCCAACCTTGGTTTTACCATTTGCACTAACAACCTACCACCTTCCATTGGGTTCTGCAGACTCAAGGGTCATCTTTATTTTAAACCCCCCCCCCCGGGCCAGTGCTCCTCTGAGTGTTGGTCCGAACTAGAGTCCTGTGCAGCGCCCCCTCGGGGAAACTCGAGGTTTGGTGTTAGTTGTACGGAGCGCTCATCTGAGTGTGCCCTGAGAACGAGATATGTACAGCTCCTATCAGGATTTGTTGGCACATTCGGGCGGTGTTGCTGGATTTGTTTTAACTTGTCAAAGTGTCTTGTATAACCGGGATACCGAGTCTGATCGGAACGTCTCGGGAGGAGGTCTATTCCTTCGTTGACCGTGAGAGCTTGTGATGGGCTAAGTTGGGACACCCCTGTAGGGATTTGAACTTTCGAAAGCCGTGCCCGCGGTTATGGGCAGATGGGAATTTGTTAATGTCCGGTTGTAGAAAACCTGAAGTTGACCTTAATTAAAAATACATCAACCGCGTGTGTTACCATGATGGTCTCTTTCCGGCGGATTCCGGGAAGTGAACACGGTGTTGGAGTTATGCTTGACGTAGGTTGTTCTAGGATCACTTCTTGATCATAGTTTCTCGACCGTGCCTTTGCCTTCTCTTCTCGCTCTCTTTTGCGAATAGGTTAGCCACCATATATGCTAGTCGCTTGCTGCAGCTCCACCTCATACCTTTACCTTACCCATAAGCTTAAATAGTCTTGATCGCGAGGGTGTAAGATTGCTGAGTCCCCGTGACTCACAGATACTTCCAAAACCAGCTTGCAGGTGCCGTTGAACCCTCCAGATGACGCAACCGAGCTCAAGGAGGAACTCAATGAAGATCTTGTCCTTTGTGTTGTTTCGTTCTAGTTGATCAGTAGTGGAGCCCAGTTGGGGTCGATCGGGGATCTGTGTAGTATTTCGGGTAGTCTTCTTTTATTTTGGCTCCGTAGTTGGGCCCTGATTGTATCTGGACGATGTAATGCTTTATTCATGTAATTGTGTGAAGTGGCGATTGTAAGCCAACTATGTATCTCTTTCCCTTATGTATTACATGGGTTGTGTGAAGATTACCTCACTTGCAACATTTCTTTCAATGCGGTTATGCCTCTAAGTCGTGCTTCGACACGTGGAAGATATAGCCGCATCTAGGGCGTTACAAGTTGGTAATCAGAGCCTTCCCCGACCTTAGGAGCCCCCACTGCTTGATCGTTTTTAGCAGCCGTTGTTGAGTCTAGAAAAATGTTTTGAGTCATTTAGGATTTTATATATTGGAGAGTTTAGGGATTGTTTTTACTCCCCAGTCTCTTCATCGCTCTGGTAAGGCATCCTGACGTAGAGTTTTGACTCTTCTCTTCTCGAATTTCACTAAAAAATTTAGGATCACGCGGGTATCTTGGAATCGTTCCGATGGTTTTGTGACGAGAACATTGTTCTTGGTGCCTCCTGCATTTAGGGGTTGTGGCAGTGTCCCGGGGAGTTGAGCTCCGAGGTGTTGTCGTCACAATTTTATCGTTGCTGTTCTGGAATACCTGAGTTTAGTACGCCGACATCGAAAATCTCCTTTATGCAGTTCATTGGTGAGATAACCTCGACGCCACCCAGTACTGGGGCGGGAGTTCGGGAGTATTGCCATAACTCGTATAACGGATGCTTTTCGAAGGTTGAGGTAGATGATTTCCGAAGGTTTCTTGGTTATGTGTTGAAGGATGGATACTGCTGGATGTAGGATTTGCTAGTTTGGGTGAGATATTATGCTTCCCCTGTATCCCCAACACCTGATTGCATAACCGGAAAATTTCGGGCGTTTCATAGGTGGGAATTCAAGTAGCTCTTAGGATATCTTTCCGACGAATATATGATATGAAATTGGGGTTTGACGTCTAGTGGTCCGCCTATCCACGGTCGGTTTTACAGTGGTCTCGTTGTGTCTTAAAGAGTCCTTGGCTATGCCGACTCGGGGACGCTTCATATGTCATGTGCACTGCCTTGTACATGATGATGCTGTACGATCGAGCCCGTGTAGGCCCCACCACGAAAACTTCGGACAAAATTCTATCATATGTTTGTTCTGGCTTATTTTGCAAGCCAATCTTTTGTTTCATTTTGAGCTGTGGTATTCGAGTTGCTTCAATGGCAAATGTTGATTCCATACCTTCCCCCAAATGGTGTTCTCATACTTCGATGTGAATACTAATTCTTCTCGATCATCGAGTTTGTCATTTCAATTTCTTGTCAACCGGTGTGTTTCTTTTCAAGTGGATCCGATCATTTCAACTTCCGCAAGATAAATTATCACTTCTTCTCAACGGTGTTTGTTTGATTCGTCTCCAAGTTGCCTTTGTTTTCCCCCCCCCCCCCCCCTTGTTTCTTCAAGGACTCATATATCTTAATCAAGTATCCTTTTACTCTTGTGAAGTCTCTCCATCCTTTTCCGTCAATATTTTTATCCGGTGATTCTCATGAAGATCCTAACGGAGCTTCAAGTTCATCATTCGTCATTCTTTTCTTCTCCAGTGGATTCAATTCAAGCTTTGTTGATCATATTCCTTTCCTCGTTTTAAATGTTGTCTCATGCCGGTGCACCTCTTAATCATCCACTTCTCACTATTCAATTGTTCCGGAGTGCTGAAGATATCTCTGAAGGCTCGTCTTTTCATTCAAGATCCGTTCAAACATATCTTCGAGGACGTTCTCTCATTCAAGACTTTTTATTCAACCGGTGCAATCTCTCCTTCAAATCGTTCTACGGTGTATCTTTTGAGTGGGCCCTAACCCACAGGTCTATTCGCAGGATCTTACCTGACTCTTCTTATTTCCCGGAGATATCCTCAAATTTCTTGTCAAAGTTTGACGTAAGAATGAATTATCATCAGTCAAATGTAATTCTCCAAGATCTTTCAAATTCTTTTCATCGTTGGCTAAATCTCTTCGTTTTGAATCTTCCGGAGTGTCTAAATAATTCTTGGTGGTGTTTCTCATCGTCATTCTCAACATTTGAAGACCGGAGAAGAGTTTCTCTTTAATCTTGCTCCATTCTCTTCAAGATTCATGATGCTAGCTTGTTGCCATCCTCTCATAATTATTTTCGATTGTGAGAATCTTTTTTTCACCCATCAGGATATATTCAAGGGTATTTTCAGTTCGATTATCCGGAGCCCATCATTTTACAAGACTTGTTCATTCTAAGCTTTCAGCTCTCGTTCCCCAAATCTCACCGGTGCATCATTCAATATTCTTTAATCAGCACGTGATCTCTTCGTTTCAGTTGTATCTAAATTCTCTCAAGTATCTTCGTTCATTTTCATTTCTTACGATGGTTCTTCCAGGTTTCTCTTCCTTATCAATTTATTCGTTGTCAATCCTACCGGTGGTTCAAAGAAGAACTTCCCAAGTTGGCGCTATATCTCTCTTAATCCTTGCTACGAGAATAAGTAGTGTGCCAAATCCGTTGCTTGGCATCAATTTAATTGATGAAGGATAAGCATAATGTAATTCTTATTCTTGTTTCATCCAAGTGATTAATTCCTTACTCCGGAGGCTCATCAAATTCGTGATTTCATTTGTTCATCTTTCTTTTTGGAGTTCCAAGCTTTTCCGCATTATCTCATCGCGAAGCTCCATCTAAATCATTGCAAGGATTCACCTTGTGTTTTCATTTTCTCTTTCTTTTTATCCTTTTTTTACCGGAGTTCTTCATGGACGTCTACATGATAGTTCATCAAGGATTTAATTCCTTCTCGAAGTGTTCATCAAGTTTTCTTTTCAAAGGTGCTCTCCATCTTGCAATCCGGAGTGCAGTTCTTCCTATCTAATCTTTTGAGGTGGTGTTATGTCATTCTTGTCAATTTGAGTTCATGTTTCGTGATTCACATGTTGTCAAGGATGAGATATTTTAAATCCATCATTTTCTTCATTGGAGTTACCTTGGGTTATATTTTCACCTAAAGCTTTCCCTAAGGATTGTTGCTATTTATGGTGCTTATAAATGATCCAAGTTCTTCGTTTATCCTCCCGGTGAAATAAGCTTCTCGTCTCCTTGTTCTTATCAATCCAATTCTTTTTCCCGTGAGTGGCAGATTGTCACCTCATAATTGGAGATGTATTCCATAATACCATATCAAGATTATTCTTTTCGTTGTTTGTTTTCCAACAATTTCGTTCTAGCTTTTGTTGTAAACATGCTCCCTCAAGATCTTGTTTCACTTCGTTCATTCCATTCCATTATTACTTCTGTTCCGGAGGCATTGTGATATTGCTCTATTCAAACCTTCTTCTGTTCTTGTCAGGTTCTTGTTCTTTTCATGCTTATCCATTTAACCGGGGTGTGGTACCATTTTGCTCAAGTTCTTTTAATATTATCAAGTCTTGCTTAACTTCTTAACCAGAGCAGTTTCAATATATATCTTCCCTTCAACCTCAAGGTTTTCGCAATGTTCTTTGTCCCGCTTTTCTAACGGAGTGTTTTCGACATTGTTCACCTTTGTTGTATTCTTTTCTCAAATTTTTTCAACCTCTCAAGGTTCTTTGGTTTCACTCGTTTGCCAAAGAAGCAACTTAGTTTTACCTCTTCTCTTTCTCTTCCATTTTTCCCTCTGGTGCCATTCTAGATCCCGGGACGAGATCCTCTCGTAGTGGTGGAGTGTTGTAACGCCCCAAGACCGGGGCTTCAGATGCCTTCCAGGGTTTCCGGGTTTCGTTGTGTGATTTGTTTGGTTCATTGCATTCATCATTGCATCATGTGCATTGCATCATGTCATCATGTCATCATGTCATCATCTCATAAATCTTCTGCATCTCAACTAAATAAATTGCATGGCGGTCCATTTAAATCGAGGGAAGAGTTACTTCTCTTTATAACATATCCTCCCGATAGTAGGAGCTATATTCAATATTTCTTTAAATTTAAATTCACCATAACACACTTACAAAAATCCTAATGCCTTTGTTTTCCCAACCCTTGGGCTCGAACTTAGTCCATAGATTCTTTCGTCATTTTCCAGAGCTCCACCAAAAATCCGAACATTTTTTGACACTCTATAACCAAGCCCTAGTTCAAACCCTTTTGAATTAAATTCAAACGAGTTTGAATTACATCTTTCAATCTTGCCTTTCCTAATTTTCGTGGACCGTGCACATTTTTATGAGTCCGGGAAAATTGTCCTCCTGCCCAGATTCCACCCCTACCTTCTCTTTCTTTTCTCCCTCTTTTTCTGTTTTGTTTTAATATGGAAAGAGTAAGAGAGGAATGAGAGAGAGGAGTTCAGCTTAGTCCAGCCAGCCCAGTCCCTAGGCCCAACTCCTGCGGCCTCACCTAGCCGGTCCAAGAGGCTTGCCCGATCTCCTCATTCCCCCTGCTCGCTAGCCTTTTCCTCGATCCCCTCCTCCCTGTCTCCCTTCTCGCGCCGCCGGTGAGAGAGGGACCGACAACACAGGGTGCCCGATCCCCCACCTCCCGATCCCATCGCTCCCTCACCCATCGCTCCATCACCCATCGCTCCTTTTTCCCCGATCCAGCGCCGCGCCCTCGTCCCGTTCCCCTCTGCCTCCTGCTCGCCGCTGGCAGCCACCCCGCCCAGCCTCCGGCCACCTGCAGGCCGACCCCCGCGCCCTCAAGTGCCTCGCCGCCCGGACCCGTCCTCAACGCCGCCTCTCCTGCACGTCGACCGCGCTGCCAGAGCCCTGCATCGCGCCAAGCATCGCCGGCGCCCCCAAGTCTCCGTCGCCAAGTTCCTCTACCGCGCCGGAGCACAGGACCTCCTAGGCCGCCACTTCGTCAGGGACGTCGAGCGCCACCAGCAGCAGTTCTGCACCAAGTCCCCATCGCCGTGACCCGTCAAGCCGCCGTTCTGTCAATCCGCGGGAGACCTCCGCTGCATCAAGTCCATCCAGCCGTCGATGCATGTGCCCTCGCCTCTACCGCGCCTCCTTCTTCTTCTCCTGCTGCAGTGCAGGGCACCGCAGTACCGCCCCATCCCCCATGACCAGCACCATGAACCGCAACTCGTTGTACCGGCTTCCGAACCGCAAGACCAAGTACATCCACCAACCTGAGCATTCCCTGGACACGTCAAGGTCGACTCCATCGCAAAGAACGACTAAGCGGATTGTACCAAGTACCCCTTCGTTTCGATGAGACCAGCAAGTCCGAAGAACTCCAAGTTCGACGACACTCTCCGCCTGAACGACTACCACCGACGCGTACCTCGCCGTCGCCGTGGGTTTCGTCAAGTTCAACGGTGAACCCCGAAGCCCTTGGATTCGTCAAGTCCGAAGATGCAAGTACCACTCCGAACCATGTACGATGAACGTCGCCGAAGACCCATGTAACGCAAACATCAAGTTCAACTACCGTCGCGAGAACCGCTACTTCCCACGACGACCCCGTGAACAACTACTTCCCCTTCGACACGTGTACCCCTACCGCGAACTCGTTCCGTTTCGATAATGCACGCTTTGAAGGTATAACCATCGAGTCGACGCCCGTGATTGAACGCATGTGTGTTGTATGTAATGCTCGTGTTTGCATCGTGTCCGAGTTGTCTCTTGCTCGGTCCTCCTCGTTTGCCGCTAACCCGTGGGAAGGCAGTAACCGGGAGCACCCCACCGTTTATTGCATGAACCGCATCCGCACACTTCTCCTTTGCATCGGTATCTCAATCGAGTTACCGGGAACCGGAACGTTGCCATGGCACCGTTCCGTTATTGTCGCCGTGGCACCCTTTTCATTTCCGCTACGATGATAAATGCTTCATAATATGCTTGTCAAATTTTAATAAAAATTGCATTAACTTGTTCATGGCATCCGCATCATGATAACAACAATTAAAATGTTTAAATTGTTGTTGCACCAAACCTAGTATATGCATATGAGGAGTTTCCAAAATTGTTGTTCGTTGTTTCCGGCCTCATTTAAACTTGACTAGATGGGTAGTTTTCATTTGCTTCACCCTCTTGCCATGCTAACAACATTTAATCTTGTTGGGTACATAAACGAGAGAGAACTAAATAAGTCATGTGGTGTTTTTTCAATATGCAACGGAGTTACATTTTGAGCTCCATTTAATCTGTAGGATTTCTTGTGCACTTTGCCATGCCATGCCTCATTAAACCGTACATGCATCATACTTGTTTGCGCATCATGCCATGACTATGTGGTGGTTGTTTACTATGTTGTGTGCTTTTTCCGGTGTTTGCTTCTTCGGGTTGGTTCCGATAACGTCGCGTCTGTGAGGACCCGTTCGACTATGTCCATGTGTCTTCTTCATGGACTCGTTCTTCTTACCTGCGGGATATCAGGCAAGATGACCATACCCCTGAAATCACTTCTATCTTTGCTTGATAGTTGCTCGCTCTTTTGCTATGCCTATGCTGCGATACCTATCACTTGCTTATCATGTCTCCTATATTGTTGAACCAAGCCTCTAACCCACCTTGTCCTAGCAAACTGTTGATTGGCTATGTTACCGCTTTGCTCAGCCCCTCTTATAGCGTTGTTAGTTGCAGGTGAAGATTGAAGTTTGTTCCTTGTTGGGACATGGAGATGTTGTTCCTTGTTGGAACATGTTTACTTGTTGGGATATCACAATATCTCTTATTTAATTAATGCATCTATATACTTGGTAAAGGGTGGAAGGCTCGGCCTTATGCCTGGTGTTCTGTTCCACTCTTGCCGACCTAGTTTCCGTCATATCAGTGTTATGTTCCCGGATTTTGCGTTCCTTGCGCGGTTGGGTAATAATGGGAACCCTTGACAGTTCGCCTTGAATAAAACTCCTCCAGCAATGCCCAACCTTGGTTTTACCATTTGCACTAACAACCTACCACCTTCCATTGGGTTCTGCAGACTCAAGGGTCATCTTTATTTTAAACCCCCCCCCCCGGGCCAGTGCTCCTCTGAGTGTTGGTCCGAACTAGAGTCCTGTGCAGCGCCCCCTCGGGGAAACTCGAGGTTTGGTGTTAGTTGTACGGAGCGCTCATCTGAGTGTGCCCTGAGAACGAGATATGTGCAGCTCCTATCAGGATTTGTCGGCACATTCGGGCGGTGTTGCTGGATTTGTTTTAACTTGTCAAAGTGTCTTGTATAACCGGGATACCGAGTCTGATCAAAACGTCTCGGGAGGAGGTCTATTCCTTTGTTGACCGTGAGAGCTTGTGATGGGCTAAGTTGGGACACCCCTGTAGGGATTTGAACTTTCGAAAGCCGTGCCCGCGGTTATGGGCAGATGGGAATTTGTTAACGTCCGGTTGTAGAAAACCAGAAGTTGACCTTAATTAAAAATACATCAACCGCGTGTGTTACCGTGATGGTCTCTTTCCGTCGGAGTCCGGGAAGTGAACACGGTGTTGGAGTTATGCTTGACGTAGGTTGTTCTAGGATCACTTCTTGATCATAGTTTCTCGACCGTGCTTTTTTCCTTCTCTTCTCGCTCTCTTTTGCGAATAGGTTAGCCACCATATATTCTAGTCGCTTGCTGCAGCTCCTCCTCATACCTTTACCTTACCCATAAGCTTAAATAGTCTTGATCGCGAGGGTGTAAGATTGTTGAGTCCCGTGACTCACAGATACTTCCAAAACCAGCTTGCAGGTGCCGTTGAACCCTCCAGATGACGCAACCGAGCTCAAGGAGGAACTCAATGAAGATCTTGTCCTTTGTGTTGTTTCGTTCTAGTTGATCAGTAGTGGAGCCCAGTTGGGGTCAATCGGGGATCTGTTTAGCATTTCGGGTAGTCTTCTTTTATTTTCGCTCCGTAGTTGGGCCCTGATTGTATCTGGATGATGTAATGCTTTATTCATGTAATTGTGTGAAGTGGCGATTGTAAGCCAACTATGTATCTCTTTCCCTTATGTATTACATGGGTTGTGTGAAGATTACCTCACTTGCGACATTGCTTTCAATGCGGTTATGCCTCTAAGTCGTGCTTCGACACGTGGGAGATATAGCCGCATTGAGGGCGTTACACATACATAAGCAAATAGCCACTAAAAAAGTAGTCAGGTTAATGGGTTCTTAAAAGAAATATTTTGGACAAAACAGATAATTACGACACATAGGCTAATGCATGAAACACTCAGATGATAAAGGTGCTTATAAACAGATAAAGTACAACATCTAGACCTTCCTGGCACGCTTGATCATGACGTTGTGGCTGTCCGTGTACTCGTTGGTTACGGGAAGCACACACGCCCTCATGTCCAAGATCTACATGTACATGTCGTAGCATGCGTATGCGCCCTTGGCCGCATAGGTTATGTAGGCTAGATTCAGAGGTACCTCCCACGTGTTCAGGTCGTCTTCTTTCATGTTGGTGTCTCAGGGGTCGATGATGGTCTCAGGGAGGTCAACCACGGAGTCCTGCTCCTGCCCGTTGCTGATGATCTTGTATTACTTCTGGATATCGACAAGTTGTTGCACTAGATGGCCGAATCGTCGCGTTCTTCCTTCTCTCCACCGTAGCGAAGATGTAGTCGGCGCTGCCGATGAAACGGGTGAATGCTCCAGAACCTGGTGGAGCCATAGGACTGAGGCGAGGCTGAGCTTCAACGAGTCCGTATCGTTGGTGTACATCACATTCAACTTGGTGCAGCCATAGGACTGAACGGCGAACTCAAAGGGGAACTCCTTGCTGAAGTCCATATCCAGCAGGCTCACCCCTTGGATCGCCATTGGAGTCTCTTCGAGTGAACGAGTGTGTAGGCGATGGCAGTTTGTTTTTCAGCTCTTGGAGAACTGGATTGAACAGTAAGCTGAGTGTGTACAAGCGACAACAGTTACACCCCTCCCTCGTCCACTGCACGCCCGGCAGAAGATGCACCCTCGGCCACACGTCGGTTCACGAGCGGGTCTGTATTGGTACTGTAATAACAGGAGTTAGTGGTCAATTTACTTAAATTTAATTAGCTTTAATAGAAATTTATAGTTAAAGCAAGCAATGCATTCGCTCGTTCTATCAGTGCCACAGGATCAACATGCACAACAATTAGAATTATTATTCTCAGGACGCACACGATCAGCACATTTGTCGCACTTTCATAAAGATAATACTACCAAGTTTGAACTATTTGTTATGGTTGTTGTCCTCTCCATCATCATGCCGTGTTTCCCAGCTTGCAAGATTCAAAACCAACAAATAATATCCAAATAATAAGTACAAAAAGATGCCTACACATCTCATTGATTCCCAGCTTGCAAGATTCAGAACCAACAAATAAGATCCAAATAATAAGTACAACAAAGATGCCTACACATCTCATTGATTTCCAGCTTGCAAGATTCAGAACCAACAAATAAGATTCAAATAATAAGTACAACAAACATGCCTACACATCTCACTGATTCCCAGCTTGCAAGATTCAGAACCAACCAATTAGAGCCTTTTGATAAAGTGAATATCGGGGTTAAATCCATCTTGGCTAGCCATGTCATACAATCGAAGAACTTGGCGAATGCTCTTGACTGTCACAACATCTGTAGTTGAGTATTCCTGTTTGCACAGCATGTTTGCATAGAATAAACAAGGAGACAGGAGAGCATGATTTTGCTTTAATAGCGGCCTCCTTGAACTCAACCTCCAGCTCTACTTGGATGTGGTCTGCCTGGAGTTCCATGATTCAATTAATGCGCCTTTTTCTGCAGTTCACCTGAGATGAAGCAAAGATTGCATCATTCAGCTAGCAGGAAGTACTTGCTCTTGTGAGCTGGCAGGTTCTTATTTAGTAGTTGCACTAAAATTGAGGAACATTAAGGTTGGCTGTCTGGCTCATCTAAGGTGCAACTATAATTTTCTTATCCTTTTGTGTAGTTCCACTAAAATAAAGTGCCATTGTGGTGATAGTGACGACTCCATCTTGCAAAGGCTAATAAAATGTTGCACGAGATTACCAGTAGAACTTGACGGAGATTTTGGAATCTCCAATCACCATTTTGTGCAGTTCCACCAAAATTGAGAGATGTTTCCCACGTGACATTTTAATTGAACTACACAAGACACTCATTCCAAAAAAGTGTTTGGTGCAGTTCACCATAAGGTCACAATACCAACAAGGTGAAATGGATATCCCTATCTGTACAAAAAGATAGAAAGTAAACAGTTGCTGGTCAATAAGAATATACGAAACATATACAAAATGAAAAGAAGCATCTTAATTATGTTCATGGCAATCACGTAAGGATAGTAGAAATTTTAAAACGTCGGCAATGCTTCATGCTACCAGAAGCATTACGATCAACAATGAGATTCCTCAAATATGGGATTACTTTAATGGTGGCATTGCTTGTTTACCAGACATAGTAAATCAACAACAGCTAAAGAGTTGGTTTAAGGGCATGGGACCGTGGGGACACCAGGACACTCAGCAGCGTAAAGGAGCAACTTACTTATCATACTGGGGAAAATAGCAAGAGTGCCATTTGTAACACACTTTAATTGCATCTTATCACTGGAGGCATTAGATTAACAATAACACTGGTTAGACATGTCCCTAAGGTAACAGTGTGATCACTTCACTTTACATGCGCCCTTACATTAACAACAGCAAAAGGTTGGTATAAGGACATGAGATAGTGGACGCATCAGCACAATGTACCTACAAGGTGGCATAAAGTGGTGATGTCGAGTTTGTTCATGCTATGTGAGGGCAACAAACCTAATCCTGGAGACCTTGTACTATGTGAGGGAAGCAAATCTAATCCTGCAGACCTTTTACTATGTGAGGGCAGCAAATCTAATCCTGGAGTCCTTTTACTATGTGAGGGCAGCAAATCTAATCCTGGAGACCTTTTACTATGTGATGGAAGCAAATCTAATCCTGAGACCTTTTACTATATATGTGAGGGCAGCAAATCTAATCCTGAGACCTTTTACTATGTGAGGGCAGCAAATCTAATCCTGGAGACCTTTTACTATGTGATGGCAGCTAATCTAACCCTAGACATACTCTATTGACTTGTCCACTAGCCGCCACTTTCTATCCTTTTTTCAACCAATAATAGATATGTTCCTTATCCAGTTTGTATTGCGTTTTCCCATTATTTCCCTTTTCAACCAAGAGACCGGTTGGGTATCCGGTCTCTACTACTTTCACCATATTATTTCCTCTTTGAATCAAGTCCTAGATTCATGCTACAACTTTCCCCCCTTTCTTCGTTGTTTAAACAAAGCCCTAGATTCGAATGCATGAAATAGCTTTACGTCTAATAATACTAAAAATTTAGGTGGCTTTGGAAGAGCTTATGGGAGTAGAAAAAGATGCACATGCAGACACGTGGGGAGCTGGAGCAGTAGATCAAGGCCGCTTTCGAAGAACTTATACCTGAGGATCGCCGGGATGTCGGCGACGGCAGGTCGGATCTGCGGACAATACGGCAGGGAGGAAGAAGGGTCGGAGGACCTCCCGAGTTGGCGCTGTGTCGGAAAGAATGACACGGGTAGAGGATCGGGCCCCTCCGGCAGCTGTGGGTTTCCTCCCTCGGCGGTGATGACCGTGTGAACGATGCCTGCGGTCGCCAGCACCGTCTGGAAACGCTGCGCGGTGCGGGGCCGCAGGCCGGTGCCTTGGATGATTTGGCACAGCTTACTACCGCTCACGTCCCTCGCCTCCATAGGTGCTTGTGGCTTCTGGTCACTTGGTCTTGGATTGGAGTGAGCAGTGTTGCGCAGAGACTTGGGAGTAGATGGATTGGAGTGGTGGGGCTATACTAGCAAGTAGTTGTACGTACTAGTACAATAGTGGGCTCACATAGCAATTTTGTCTCATGCAAGAGTCTGCCTACATGCGTGCTCCAATGTTCGCAACTGCAACATTCGGTTTGCGCTTGGCTCTTCGCCTCTTCGAGAAGACGAACAATGATGTTACTACTACTGCTTCTACAGTGTCAAATCCGCTGCTGCATGTCCTTCCACCGCGAGCGGGACGGATAGCTTGTTGTAGAAGTACCACTAAGCAAAAGCATGTCCGCGTTTGTGAGCAACCGCGCGCACGGGTGAGGGAGAAGGCGTGTAGTAAAATCAAGCTTCTCCTCGTTGTACGAGTTGACGCGACACATCATAGCACTGGCCCCACATGCTTGCCTCTAAACTTGGCTGAAAGACCCGTAGTGTACAATATATTTGCTGCAACCTCTAACATTTACCCACCACAAACTAAAATATATGTGGCCGTATGAATCGTTCTGATGCAGAGGCCGGGGAGTCCCCCCTTTTTGAAAAAAACACAAATTAAAATATATATTCCTGTCTTGAACAGATGAGCGTGCAAACTACAATCACCAGGGTGTCAGGTAGGGCCAGAAGACTATTTTAATTTTTTTCTAAAACTTCGAGACGGCCACATAGCATGGAGCCGATCCCAACGATTTTAAGCTTACAGGCACGGTACACACTATCCTAGACTACTCTACACATGAAACTGCCACACGAGCGTCCAGGCTGCGCTTGGCTCTTTGCCTCTTTGGGAAGTTGAACAATGATGGAGTACAACTACACTAGAGGAGTACTACAGTACGCTTCTGGCCATCTGACACCGATTGAACTGCTGCATGTCCACCGCGTGCGGGAGGGAGAGCGTGCAGCGAAAGCTTCTCCTAGTCTTGCCAGCCACCACGCTCATGGGCGAGGGAGGGACGCTTCTGCCTTTGCGTGTATGACAGGTGGGCCCGACAAGTGTGTGGCCAACCTGTCATACAGCCAAAGGCAGGTGCAGTTAAGTCCACGAGGGAGAGGATAATCAAACTTCTCGTTGATGTACGAGTTGACGCGACACATCAAAGCACTGCACTCGATATCTTTCAACAATTTGCGTTTACTGATGCATTAATTACAAGGCACGCATGCATGCCGTGACTCTCCTTTTGATACTCCCTCCGGTCATTTTTACTCTGCATATTAGGTTTGTCTGAAGTCAATCTCATCCAACTTTGACCAAATTTATACAAAAAAATATTAACATTCACATAACAACATATTTATTATTAGATCGATCTCGAAATATATTTTCATATTATATTTATTAGATGTTATAGATGTTAATATTTTTTAATATAAATTTGGTCAAACTTAGCAAACTTTGATTTCAGACAAAGCTAATGCGCGGAGTAAAAAGGACCGGAGGGAGTACTTGTATGTGTTTATTTAATGCACCTTGAAGTAGTATAAAATATGTGACGGTAAAGCTTTGTAATACCCCAGCCCAAGTCGAGAGATGGTTGTGCACGAGGAGGGCAAGATCATGCAGACCGAACAGGACCTGACGATGGAGCTCTCTAAGGTCTCGATGGACCTCACCGTGCTCCACTGCCCCTTGTGCCTCCGCCCCTTGACGCCTCCAGTGTATGAGGTTCGAATACACCTCGTCCATTCGGCTGATTGAGCAAGGTGCAGGTTTCTTGATTGATGTGTTGTTCGATTTATTTCTGCAGTGCAAGGGAGGGCAACTGGCCTGCGCGGACTGCCGCGTCGAGCACCCCGGGAACCAGCGCCAGTGCCAGAAGTGCGAGCGCGGCGGTGGCTCCGACGTGCAGAACACGGCGGTGGACTCCGTCCTTTCGTCGGTGAGGGTGCAGTGCCCGCATGAAGGCTGTGGGCTCTACGTCACTTACCACAAGCTTGCTGATCACCAGAGCGTGTGTCCGCTCACGCCTTGCAAATGCCCCGTGCCCGTCTGCGGCTATGAAGGCCCGCCGCCGGCGCTCTACCACCACATCAGCACCGCGCATCCCATGCTCATGCATAGGATCCAATACGGCAAGATGCTCCAGCTGCAAGTGCCACTGTCGGAGCCAAGGCTCTTGCTGTTCGTGGAGGAGGACCGCCGCGCGTTTTTCTTGGTCGGCGGCGTGCTCGACATCGGCGCACCTATCACCATGTCGGTCGTCCGCATCAGAGCGGGGGCGTCCCCAATGCCGCACTACATGGCCAAGCTGTGGGCGAACGTCCCGCCGGGGGAGCCCAAAGGCACGACCGACGCCGTCAAGGTGGAAATGGAGGTGACAAGCAGCAAGGATCCCGACGACGTTGACGTGCAGGAGTGGACCTTCTTGACAATTCCGCCCAAGCTGCTGGCTGGGGCTAAGCTTGTGTCCCTCCACATTCAGATTGACAAGCTCACGTCCTAAATGTTTCTACAGTGCCTTCTGTTTATCTTAGTTATGCTAATATAGGGATTACCTTGGTCTACTTTAGCTTAAGAAATGGTGGGTTTTGGTGGCGATGCAGCAATTACTTCGACATCAGATCGGTAATTTCCAACAGTCAAACGAATATTTTTGTGTCTGTTGGATATAAAGTTCCTTTGGGTAAGAAGTACTACTTGTTATCAAAATGGATAAACGGAGATGTATGTAGACGTATTTTAGTTCTAGATACGTACCTTGTTATCCATTTTGATGACAATCACTCCCTCCATTCCACAATACATGCTTTCCATTTGTCAAAATATAGATGTATCCAGACATGTTTTAGTATATAGGTACATCCATGATAGAGCCAATCGGATGGTTGAGAACACTACAATTCGTAGCTATAGATGCATGTGTGACTCCCAGATGCAGAGGCCGGGGGGTCATCATCCTCCTTTTCGAGAAAAAGCAGACGCGTGTGTGAGAGGACGAGTGCGTGTGTGCACCTCTTCTCTTCCTGTATACCGTACTACTAAACTCAGAGTACAAGTTTTTGTGGGTGGCACAATGGTGCGCGCGAGAAGTCCCGAGAGATAGGTTTAATGCGTCTGAAAAAAAGACTAGCCTAGAGCTCGCCACGCGGCTATTCCTGTCGAACGCCCCATTAACCGTAAGATATGTATACGACGGTGCCAGTTATTGCATGTACATTGCAGTACTCCCTCCTTTCTGGTTTATAGGGCTTAATTCAAAAATCTCACCAACCAAGATGGTGAGTGGTGGAATATTTTTTGTAGTTTGAAAAAGCACCTAATTAATGCTCTTGTTTTTCTCAAAAAATTATGTTTATCAATGCATTAATTGCAATGCATGCATGCATAGAGTACATGTATTGGTCAATTTTCTCTTAATACTTGCATGCAATGATTTAATGCACCTTGGAATCTGAACATGTGTTGGGGAACAACCAAATTGAGCCTTATAAAATGGAAAAACTAAAATTTGAATTGCAAATTACTCCATGCTATATTGAATTGCAAACCTGTTCACACCGATCACAACCTAAACGGTTTCCCACTTAGGAGCGTATTATTACCACACTATATTGAATTGCAAACCTGTTCACATCGATCACAACCTAAACAGTATCCCACTTAGGAGCATATTAGTACCATGCTACACCCTCCGTCCGGGTTTATTAGGCCTAAAGACAATTTCTCCTAGACCAAGACACATAGTAATTTGCTCACATTAATTCTTTCATTTCACTCCCAATGCACTCTCTCACATGCATGCAACCAATGAAAAAGCACGCATGAAGTATATTAATTTTTCAGCCATGGCACCAACAACAAGGGCTTTCAATGCAACCAATGAAATGGTTGCATCCATGCACCTTTCCAAAGCGGGGCCTTACAAAAGGAGGGTATATTGAATTGCAAACCTGTTCACAGCGATCACAACCTAAATGGTTTCCCACTTAGGAGCGTATTAGTACTAGGTTATAAATACTAGTATGCCAAGATGACTGCACATTCCACTACTAGGAAAAGGGCTATAGATAGGATTGATACTAATGGCGCACCAGGGAAGCAGTGCGCCACTACTATATACTAATGGCGCACTTGTTGGTGATACACCATTAGTGTGGAAGACACTAATGGCGCACCAGAAACAGGGTGCGCCACTAGTGTTAATTTTTTTTTCCATTTTTCCATACATACTACTGGCGCATCAGGTAGACAATGCGCCATTACTAGTTCTAACTAGTAATGGCGCACCTGGCAGAGAGTGCGCCATTACTGTAATTTTTTCTTATTCTTTTTTTTGCAAAACTACTAATGGCGCACCGTTTCACAGTGCGCCATTACTAGTTTAAACTAGTAATGGCGCACTATTAGACGGTGCGCCATTAGTATATATATTTATATTTTTCACTTTTTTGCAAAACAGTAATATTTTTTGAACTCATGCATGAATATTTTTAAATTTCATGGGCACGTTTCGAATTCATGAATATTTTTTCAAATTTGATGATATTTTTTCATATTCATAAATGTTTTACCAATTCACAAAATAATGCAACTAAAAATCCAAAAAAAACAAATTTGATGATATTTTCAAATAACGAATTGGATGATATTTTTTCATATTCATAAATATTTTCAAATAACAAATTTATTGATATTTTTTAAAAAATTATTACTATTTTTATAAAAAAATATTACTGTTTCATATTCATTCATTTTCTAAAAACTTATTCGATGCAAATAATAATAATAATAATAATAATAATTACTAATGGCGCACCGCTGGGTGGTGCGCCATTGATATACAAAAAAATTGTTACTTATGGCGCACCCCTGGGTGGTGCGCCATTGCTAAGCCTCCCCCACACTACAATCCCCAATCTCCATTTCTCTCTAATCCCTTCCCTGCCTCGTCTCACCCGCGCCTGACCACCACCGCCCACCACTTCCCCCGTGCTCGCCGTCCCCGGCCGTGCTCGCTTCCCCCGCCGCACCCGACCACCTCCATCACCGTCCCCCCTCCGCCCGCGCCCACGCCCTCGCCGTCGCCCTCCCCCCGCGGCCCCGCCTGCGTCAACCTCCCTCCCGAGCGCGACAGCTAGGGTTCCTAGCCGCCGCCACCGCTGCCGGCCCCGGCCCGCTCCAACGACCCCCGCGCCCGCTCCACACCCGCTCCGGCTCCCCCGCGCCCGCTCCGACGACCCCCGCGCCCACTCCACACCCGCTCTGGCTCCCCTCGCAGCCATCCCCAAGGTCTGTTCTTGGCTACTGTCGATTTGCTACATAGAGAAAAGCAGAGCAGAGCAGTAACAGTGTCCTTGTTCGCGTCGTAGCCGATCCAGGAGGGGGACTGCACCGGAGCCGCCATCGCCGAGGAGCCGCACAGCACCGGATCAACCTCGTCCTCTTTCTCGGGTCGCCGTTGTCTTCCTCAACTCCGGCCACCTCAACTCCGGTCTCCGCTCCACCTCTGCTTCGTGGTTCAGCACACTAATCCTATTGTCTTTGACTACTTGATTTAACTTGTTGTACTTCCCACTACAAGTTGATTTACTGAATATGCTACTCTAGTTCCCGGAGCTGGGTTTCTATTTGTGTGTTTTGTATACAGTTTCTAGTTTGTGCATCACTATAAGAAGAGTGCATTTTTCTAGGTTCTCTCACAATCTCCATATGTTAGTTTGTTATCTTTTATACTTACAGTACAACAGGTTAACAGTTTGAAAGCCAGACAGTGAGGCTTTCTAGTGTATGGTCCTAACACACAACAATTTTATTAGTTGAGGTTCACACTAGACAAACTTGTGCCAGCTAAGAAAAAAATAGAGTTCTACATTAACTTGTCTGCCAGCTGGAGCAAGAAGCCTGAACTAGTTTTCCTTAGCTATCGCCTCATTTAGAAAATATTGCACAAGATCCCAAGAGACTTGGAGATATGTACAAGATCAGTAAGATAATACCTTTCTATTTAAGCATCGTTGCAGTCAAACTCTGGAATATTTACAACGAAAATGACCAAAGGTATGGCCAGTGCCATCAGGAAATCACAGGTGAATCAATGCATCATAGTGGAACACTAAACTGACAATTCCATCATATGTATCACCAATCTTCTTGATTAGTGATTACCTGAATTAGTTTGTAAACTGTAGTGGTGGTTAGGCTCTGGTTAAAAATAAAAACAATAATAGAAGTTTTGTATTTTCTAAGTAAAAAACCCCACATATGCATGAGAGTAGACCTATGCATCAGAACCAAAGTAGATCTAGCTCTGCATTAGTTGTTTTGTGCTTCAAGTGTCCCAGTCAAGGACAAACTGAGTGGTTGCAAAATAATATTATGTGGTCAATGTGCATTAGTTCTGAACTGGTCAACCATGAATTGGGATGATAATGTTATTTTTCCTTCTTAACAGAATGGTGTCATAATCAGAACAAAGCTGCTGCAAATGCATACTTTTTTTACAAGTGCATCTGCACCTTCTGATCCATTTAGAGTTATCATAAATATATTTCCAAGGTTTTTTTCATTTCACTGTAGAGTCTTTGCTTCTGGACTCAATGCACATTCATCAGTCATAAGAGATAAATACTAGTAAGTCAAGGGCACCAGAATTTGATCATGCCTCTTTTGAGAAGTATGTCTATTGATTCAAAATTGCCATGGCAAAAATATGTTTCAGAAAATGACATAGACTATAATTTCCTGGCATGATCCATAGAATAAAAATGTAGAATAAAAAATGCCATGATCCATACACTATAATTTTTTGTTGGGTGACATATTATATCTGGAATGGAAGCTCACATAAGTTGAGCTGATTTTTGTCCATATGAAAGCAGAGGACCATATGGTCTGTGGCTGGGTTTTGTCTCCGACCATTGTGTCATGATGATTTTGCAGGTACCCAGAGAGGCCCTTGAGTTTGCCGGAATGTCGATTAACTTCCGTTCCGGCAAATTCGGGTACTCCATATGTCCTATTTTCAGCAAAGGTCATGCTGAAATTTTCCGTGAATTTTAGCATAACTTTGCTAAAAATCGGACATATGAGGTACTTGCTACTAATGCATGGGCCGGGGTATCTTAGTACTTAGTTAAGTAGGATCAACTGCCCCTTTATTCTTGCTGCATTAAACCATAGGTGGCAATAGAGCCAAGTGATTAGTGCCAAGTGATTAGGCCCAACCTAGGGTGCCTCGGCATCGATAAACCCTAAATGATGAAAACTTAACTTGGCTGCCCCGGATGCCTCGGTGTCGATGAGAACCTAAATGATGTACGCTTAGGATTTTAGGGTGCCTCGGCGTCGACAAACCCTAAATGATGAAAGCTTAGGCTTTTAGGGTGCCTCGGTGTCGACAAACCCTAAATGATGAGACCATGATCTTGTTCCTTGACAATAACCAACTTTTTGACCAAATTTTTTTCCTATTTAGAGCGAAACATGGCCCACAACGATGAGGCCGGTGGTTCACAAAAACAAACAAGTCATTCAGCATCCTTCCCTTGTGTCTGCCATGGCTAGCGTGAGTTCTGGGTCAAGATATTGCCACCAGGGAGAGGCGAGCATGGAAGCCGAAGCACGAGAGATGTCCCGCCTCGCTACGAGAGCAGCCGACATGTCCCGCCGCGCGGAAGTAGCAGCACAGAGGTCCCGTCGCGCTGTAGAAGCAGCACGGAGGTCCCGCCGCGCCGTCGATGCAGTAGACTGGTTCGGCCATGTTGTGGAAGCAGCAGAGATGTCCCGCCGCACCACGAATGCAGTAGAGTTGTCCCGCCGCGCCGCTGCGGCCTAGGAAAAATTCTCGCGGGCAGGCGACGACTGTTACATGCGCATGCATGCGATCGTCCATAGCCAGATGGATCAGATCTCCGGCTCGGCGAGGTTGCAGGACGACATGATAACCTCGTTTGAACAGGCTACCGGCGTCATCCGGCAACTAAGGGAGGGCAATGAGAGGCTCTGGGCCGAGCGTGACCTGCTGAGGGAGAAGATTGTCCGAAGTGCAGACTAGCAGGAGGAGACCAGTGCCTTGTTGAAGAGGACCGGCATCATCGTCAAGAACCTTATGGACGAGAATGACATGCTCCGCAACGAGCGCCAAAGGCTGGTGGAGGAATCCATGGATGTTCTCAAGCAGCTTCTTCAGGACATGAAAGAGCTCATCGCCGCTCGCCGCGGAGACTAGTTTCCTGGTTTCTTTTGATGTAATAATCGTTTAGGATGTGGATTGTGTCGTCGGTTGTGAAATGTTGGGTTCTAGCACGGATGTTTCGCCTTTGTTAGCCTCTTGGGATGTTGAGATTTCAATCTGGTAGCTTTTAGTCCTTCTTGTTAGGCTTGAGTAGTGCTGAACTTTTTGTGAATTGTGGTGGTTTTCAGTAAAGAAAATCGGAAGGGGCAAGCCCTTCTTTGATAAAAAAATCATCCTTATATATTCATCAGTGTTGCTATAAGTCGCAGTAGATGCTATATAGGTCCATCAGATCTTACATCAAGATCCGTGCTTTCAGATTTTCTTTTTTCTCTCTTAAATCTCAGCCGAGTGAGACATAGCCACGCCATTAACCAGAGGCTCGGGTGCCATAAATGGAGACCTTGGGAGAGAGGTCGACGGCAGATGGAGGTCAAAGGGCTCTCCCCCCGATAAGCACGCGCAGGGGTCTGATCGCATGCCTCTCGTACTCAAATAGCTACCCGGCATGGCGCCTCCTAGCTAATAAAAAATGGGGACACGTGGTGGCACGTAAATGGTACTAGTAAGTAGAACGCCCACGGTTTCAATAATACCTGTGTTTCCGATTGTAATGTGACAGCACTTGTTCCAAAATGACTTTGTTGATTGTTAATGTGTGCGCCTTCGCAAATCGGACTGCAAATTTACCACAACATGTTGGTGCCATGTCATGGAACCAAGCCAAGTTTCATTATTTTCATGCGTGTTTTGGATTTATAGGAATTAAAAAAGTAAGTTTCTCAATGTTTCTAACCCAGCCACGACGCCCAGAATTTTGAATTTCATTCCCATTTCTTGCATGGAACCTAGAAATTTACCCGAGGACACACATGTGGTTTTTCAACCAACTTGGGTGCACTGGAACATGTGCTTGTATTTCAAATTTGAATTATGCACACAATGGTGACACGTTCCCTCCCAGAACCACGAGCCTTCTTGAGAGAAGCTCCGATTTGCAAGAAGCTTATACCAAAATTTGTTCCTATTCGGCCAATTTTCTTTACCACGGCATGGTACTACCATGACATGACACCATGCCAAGTTTCATTATTTTAAAACCAAGTTTCTCAATGTTCTCGACCGAGCCACGATGACCAGATGTTTGAATTTTATTCTCATTTTTTGCATGGGACCTACTCCCTCCTTCCATCTATATAGGGCCTAATGTGTTTTTCGAGACAGCCTTTGACTATTGACAAGATTAATAGCACATGAGATGTATACTATGAAAATTATATTATTGGAAGCTCCTTTGACATACAAATTTGAAGGTATGCTTTGTGTAAGTTGCATGCCATATATTATTGCTCTAACGTTTGGTCAAAGTTAGCCTCGAAAAACGCATTAGGATCTATATAGATGGAAGGAGGGAGTAGAAATTCAGCCGAGGACACAAATGTGATTTTTAAACCAAATTTGGTGCACGGGAGCATGTGCTTGTAGTTCAAATTTGAATTATGCACATTAAATGACCAAAAACTCAATTAATGTGTAAATAAGGCCAAACAAAGCCGGAATAATTCCAAAATTTAACAGGACACTCCTGTAGTTCTCTGTTGCCTTTGTAAATAAACTCAAGGGGGACAACGAATATCATTTCGCACTCAAAGGTGGCACGTTCCTTCTCTGAACCACGAGCTTATACCAAAATCTGTTCCTATTCGGCCAATTTTTTTACCCCAACATGGTAGTACCATGACATGACATCCATGCCAAGTTTCATGATTTTCAGACGTGTTTTGGATTTACAAGAATTTTAAAACCAAGTTTCTCAATGTTCTCCGCCGAGTCACGATGCCCGGATGTTTTAATTTTATTCACCCGAGGACACAAATGTGAATTTTCAACCAACTTTGGTGCACGAGAGCATGTGCTTGTAGTTCAAATTTGACTTATTCAAATTAAATGACTATAAACTCAATTAATGTATAAAAAACGACAAACGAACCCGTCATTATTCCAAAATTTAACAGGGCACTAATGTAGTTCTACGTTGCCTTTGTTAAGAAACTCAAGGGGGGGGGGGCAGCGTATATCGTTTCACACTCAAAGGTGCCACGTTCCCTCTTAGAACCACGAGCTTCCAAATCGGCCCAATTTTTTACCATAGCATGTTAGTGCCATGAGATGACACCATGCCAAGTTTCATGATTTCTAGGCGAGTTTTGGATTTACATGAATTTAAAATCAAAGTTTCTCGATGTTCTCGGCCGAGTCATGACGCCCAGATGTTTGAATTTCATTCTCATTTCTTCCATGGGACCTAGAAATTCAACCAAGGACACACATGTGATTTTTCAACCCACTTTAGTGCACCGGAGCATGTGCATGCAATTGATATTTAGATTATGCACATTAAAAGTCCATAAACTCAATTAATGTATAAAAAGGCCAAATGAACCCAAAATAATTCCAAAATTTAACAGGGCACTCATATAGTTCTATGTTGCCTCTGTAAATAAAATCAGGGGGAGGCAGCGTATATCATTTCGCACACAAAGGTGACACGTTCCCTCTCGAAACGATGAGGCTTGTTGAGAGAATCTCCGGTTTTGCAAGAGGCTTATACCAAAACATGTCCTAATTCAGCCAACAATTATACGTATGAAAATAGGGTTTAGATTATCCCAAACATCTCGCTACCTAGACCAATAATGTACTATGATTTGAATTCAACATAAAATGGATACAAATATTTGAATTGGAGAGCATATGGTATATGTACGTAGTTCATAGTGAAATATGATTACTGCTATATGTATGTTTTTTTATCAAGATAATATTTAAATTATTGTATAACTTGACAACAATCGTATTCCAATAAGGAAAATTGATTCAAATTTAGTCCATATGGTAGACGACAATATATATGTTCACATGGTGGAGTAAAATGTTCATATATGATGGAAGATCAAAATGTACGACTACATCAATTATAAATCACAAGGTCACTTAACGATATATTCGAATTCAACATAACATGGATTCAAAAATTGAAATTCGAGATAATGGAATCTGTAATCATATAAAAAGGCACATTACTCTTACTTTGGTGGGAATTGATTTGTTTTTTGTTGTTGTTGAGGGAAGTGCGAATCGATTTGGTACTGTGCAGGGTAATCTTGTTCTCCTGATTTTTTTGACATTTTTCTTGTTGTTTTTTCAATGGAATCCATAGCACTCTCTTGGGTATTGTATGAATTGTTTTTTTACACGTTAAGTTTGTTCTGCTGAACAAGGAATCCGCACCTTGTTATCCCGAAATTTTCAAGCTCGAGTATCTTTTTTCTCACCTGCTTTGAAACTCCCGCTTCCTCAACCCGCGCCGCGCCTTATTATCCCAAAATTTGGACGCGCGCAAGAACTCCCTCCTCATCCGAAACCGCTCCCGCAGCCCAGACACACGAAATCCACCTTCTACCCCTAAGCCGGAAATGAAGCTCCACGTCGCGGTGTCCAAACCGGTGGGGGTACGCTGGTAACTTACCCTATAGTTTGGACAAGCGCGTCCCTAAACGTGGCTCCCCCTCCCCCTTCGCCCCCCCATTCGTACATCGACGCCGCCAAAACCCGCGAAACCCCACGCTCCTCCGTCGGCCTCCCGACCGCCGCCCAGCCGAAGACTCTTCCTCGACTACGTCGTCCACTGCAACAGTCCGCCGTTCCTCATCCACCGCACTGAATGAGGATCCGTTGTCGATCTCGTCATCCCGCCGGATCAGCCGCCCCGTCCTCCACCTCTAAGGAGCTGCCCCGACGTTTGCCTCGTCTATCGCGCCACCACAATCCCCATAGCGTCGTCTTAACTTGCCCACCGGAACCGCAGCACCCTCATCAATTCCTCCGATGAAGCCGAGGCCAACTCAACGCCACCAAGGAGGTTCTGCACTCACCGCTGCATTTTATCTTTTATTCGATCTCACGGGGATGCCGGTGCTCGATACCGAGCAGACTTGGCATGTCTCCATCGACGGCGCCGTCGCCGGCCACATCATCCACGGTGTCTCTCCCCCATGTCGTTGCTTCCTCGGCGGCGACTTCCACAATGGCACTAGCTGCAGCTACTCCGGCTCTCGCTCGCGCTGCGGCTCTGTTCTTGCTATCGGTCGCGCTGCTGCACTGCTCCTGCTTTCGTTCGTGCTGCTGCTCTGCTCTTGCTCTCGCTTGTGCTGCTGCTGCTGCACGACCTCTGGCAGCTACAGGAGTTGCTGCTTTAGCACTCGCTCGCGGTGCTACTACACGGCTTGCTCTCTGCTAGTGTGTTCCCTGCTCAAGCGTCTGCTAATTTAGAGCACTGCTTCTCTGCTACTAGTGCTCGAACGCCCTAAACATCTATTGCAATGCTCTGTTACTAGTTCAATCAGTTTTGACAGTAAAATTCAGTTTCGACTGTGAAGTTCATTTTCTTTAGTTAAGTTCAGAGTGAACAGTACTTACAACATCTATCGGAGCGGCCGTGGCGCGGCTGATGCGTTTTACATCTAGCACTTTTTGGTGATGTATTTTACATCATCTATTGCAGATGATATTAGGGTCCCACTTCAGATTAACGTTGTCTATCTTGTCATGCTTCAGCCTCGTCGCCGTACACCTTAGCGGAGCTGCTCCAACGATGGAACCGTCCATCACAGCGGAGCAGTACCCTCGGCGATGTTTCCAGAGGCCTCGGATCTTCTTCCCCGCCTCCGACAGTCACACCAGCATCATCACCATCCTCCACGTCCAACCCAATGATGCTGAGGTCCACAAGGCTATGCCAAAGAGGTTGTACACTCGTCACATCACTTTATTTCTCCATTCCTCTGTTCTTCCAATTCATGCGAGCCAAACACCCAGGTTGACTGAAATCCTATGTTTCCAAATGCTCTATTTTGCACGTGCATTCCTATCCTATTCCTGTGTTTTTCCTGTCACTGCGTTTATAGAATCCTCCAATTCTAAGGAGCCCTTACAGATTTACGTCATTTTCAGATAGGCGTCAAAGAAAACTCTGTGTGTTATGTCCTGCTCCTGCCGTGCCGTCATCCACCCCACCTGAGGTGCACCATCGACAGAAGCGTTCACTGCAGCAGAGATCCCCCCTACAGACTTCCTTTCGCCGCCTCAGATCATCTTCCCCATTACCGGCAGCCACGCCAACTGCATTACCATCATCGACTGAGCAAATGAACCTGAGGACTACACAGTTCCAGAAGAGAGGTCGGAGTCTTTCGTGTTTGCTTACGTTATATATTGGTTATTATTACCTGCTACTTTATCGTTCAATCTTGAGTTTTGAATTGCCCATGGGTCTCATATCGAGCCAGTAACAAATATTATATGTCTACTATCTGGTTCACCTGGGGTCTTCTATGTGGTTCAAGTTGGGTGGGCAACAAACAATAGATGATCCATTGTCTATCTTTTTAAACTGAAGCTATAATCTACCTGCTATCATTAGTTTTGGATCCATCCACTCGTTTGCTACCATCAGTCTTGATTTTTGCATGCACCCCTTAGGCCTTACAAAATCTAACTATTTTTTTATTATGCATGTCAGATATTGTACACAATCATACTGAACATGTAGAGAAAAACAGAAGACTGTTGCATGTGAATATAATGTCATGCAGACGCCGCTCCATGGTGGGCGAAGTGCCCCCCTCCTGCATTTCCAGATTGTATTCCAGAGGAAGATAACTGTTCAGATGGAGATTCGGAAGGAGCCGACCACGCCTGTTTACCACCTGAGGTGTTTGCTCTAACCTGGCATGCTGATGTTGGTCATATCATGCATATGGCGCCTTGCATTGCTTACATTATACATCTTATATGTCATCAGCTTAGTTTAGATTTGCTTTGTGTGAATGCCACATGTTTGGTTTCAATATCATACTCTTCCCGTGCATCAGCCATTTGAGTCGGTCATGGGAAAATCTGGAGTGAAAACAAGGTCTTCTGAGCAGTCAGTGCTACCTGTCGACGCAGATTTCTTGCTGGTTATAGATAGCTCCTCAGAGGAGGATTCAGAGGGAGATGACCAGTCGTTTCCCCCCCCCCCCCCGAGGTGCATGCTCTAACTTGGCTGGGTTATATTGCTCATATCATGCATATGGTGTCTTGCATTGCCATGCCATCTGCTTAGATTACACATGCTTTGTGTGAATGCCTCCTGTTTGCTTTCTATATCATATATGTGAATTATGCAATGCCATGTTTTGTAACTAGTTATCATATATGTGAATTATGCACCGCCATGGAGCCAGGAATCATATATGTGAATTATCTCATGCCATCTTTTTTTCATTACGTATTCCATTTGTCGACAATCTGTGTATATTGAACTACTCGTCATGTGTATCAGCCATTTGAGCTGGTTACGGAAAAATCTGGAGTGAAAACAAGGTCTTCAGAGCAGGCAATGGTACATGTTGAAGCATATATCTCGATGGTTACAGGGAGCTCCTCAGAGGAGGATTCAGAGACAGATGACCAGTCCTATATCCCACCTGAGGTGTATGCTCTAAGTTGCAATGCTTATATTTCTCATATGATGCATATGGTGTGTTGCATTTCTTAGTTTAGACATCATATGCACAATATTGAATTCTATCTGCTTAGTTTAGAGATCATACATGCGAGTGCCATCTGCTTAGTATATGAATCAATTATGTCAATTATATCATGCCATCTTGTATACTTAGACAACATGTATGTGAATTATTTCATCCCAACGTATTTTAGAAAGATGTCATATAGTTTTGTCATGTCATCCTGTTTATGTACTCATCATATGTTGAATTATGCCATTATATCCCGTTAAGTTATCCATCATATATCTGAAGCTATGTCATGCTATCCTGTTTAGTTAGGCATCATATATGTGAAATTGTGTCATGCTGTCCTATTTGGTTAGACAACATATATGTGAATTACCACATCTGTCTATCATACAATGTCTGTACGTTCAATTTCTTTTCTTGTTTATCAGCCATTTGAATTGGAGGGGGTGATGGCAGTATCTAAGGGAGCAAAACCCGTTCTTCACAAAAGACAGTGCTACCCGTCGATGCTTGTCACATCTCTATAATTTGGTTGCAGATAGTGGCATTGCATCCATGCATCATGTCTAAAGTTATGTGAAATTGAAATGGAGATTGTTCCTAACCCTAGCACCAAAATTAAATCAACTAGGTTCAACTGAAAATTGCATTCAATGAACCCAAAATGCCTTCATCAATGTTTGATATTTTTTGCAAGGCTTTGAGTCCAAACCAAAAATGGTGAACATTTTTCTGGAATATTTTGGGCACTGAATTTAAATCATTATTGTATTTGAATTTGGAATTATGTTCATAATATATGGAATATGTTTCAAATAACTTTGAAATGTTTTATGTGCTATTGGAAAAGTCCATCCAGCAACATAAAAATATTCCAAGGGTTTTTGTCACTGTTTTGAAATTGTTTTGAATGTTAAACAGTGGCAGAATGTTAATCAAAAGAAAACAAAACAGAAAGTTAAAAAAAGGGCAGAAACCTCACATGGCCTCCCTGTAGCCTGGCCCAGCTTCTCTCGGCCCAGCCCACCAGCCCAACCGCCAGGAGCTTCCTCCTGCTTCCTTCCCGTCCTCGAACGGGCGCCTGGAGATGCCCGAGCCCCCCTGGTCCTTCCCCTCTCTCACAGCTCACTCTCCCTTCCCCTTCTCTCTCTCTGTAGCACGTCCGAGCACGGCTGTCGTCGCCGCTCGCCGTAGCCACGGCCACCGGCCACCCCATTCCTCGCCAACGCGCTAGGAAGCTCCGCTACTTCGTCCTCGCTCCTCCTTGTTGAGCCATGCGACGAGGAGACCCCCGAAGCGATGCCTGCAACATCATCTCCAACCATGGCAGGCCGAGATCGCTGCCGCCACGTGTCGACCTATCATAGGCGCCTTCTGTCCAATGAGTGGATGACATCTGTCCCAATGATGAGCCGACACGTGTTTCCTCCAGCCAATGATGATTTTACACGTGGAAAATCCCCATTGGTCGGGGCTGTTAACGGGTTATCAGATCCAAAACCCGACCCGATAGCTTAAAGGCGTTCCGTTACAGTGGATGCCACATGTCGGTCACCCTTGACGAAAGCACTTCTGTGACGCGCGATTTATCGTCATGGAAGTGCACACTTCCGTGATGATAATTTTGGAAATGTCATGGAACACTTCTATGATAGCACAAGTATGACTATCTTGATTCTGTCATAAAATCATCATGGATGTACATGCATGACAAAAACGTGACCTACTGTGACAAACACATATCATCACGGAAGTGTATTTTTTTTGTAGTGCTACCAGAGTGTAGACAACTTTCAACCAGACGCACATGTCTGAGCCTAAATTAATGCTTCGAGAGCCTGTATCAATTCATTTCTTAGTAAGCCGACACAGTTTATAGCAGATTCAATGGGATAAATGGAATCGGGGTTAATACTTACCGCAGATAGCTAGTGACATGTTGATTTGCTGCCTTAAGCCGAACAGTTCATCAGTCACCGCCTTAAGAGTGGCTTCAGCTTCTTATGCTCTTTTTAGTAGAGCCGACTTTTCAGTTTCCCAGCTATCTTTGTTAGCACTGAAGGTCTGCTTGAGCTTCTCAATGTTTTCCAAAGAAGTCCTCAATTCTGATTGCACATTGGATGTTTCAGATTGTTGAGTCTTTATGTTGGCCTTCGGATAATTGAGATGTGAGTCCTTCTCAGTCAGTTCAGCCTGTGACATAAACACACACAGACAAGATTACAATCATGATTACTCTTTGAAAGTTCCCAGCACAATACAAGTATTACTCTTGGCACTTGGGGGCTAATGCATATTGCTCTTTTTTGAACACAAAATTTTCAAAGTCCCAAGCACAATACAAGTATTATCCCTGGCACCTGGGGCTAATCCCTATTGCTTTGTTCCAAGACAAATTTATGACCCGGACAATGAGGTAATCCGGTTTATAAAGACCATAGATTAGGGTTGTTGATTTTAAGCAAGATGATTAGTCCCGACTTATTCATCACTGAGTAAGCTGGCCCTTGGGGGCTACGGATGCAATATTGATTCTTGTTACTTAAAGTCCCGACTTATCATATTTATTAAGCTGACCCTTGGGGGCTACACACGCAAAGTTGAGGTATTGATATTACAAGTCCCGGTCATATTGAAAGTATAAACCGGCCCTTGGGGGCTACTGGATTTGATATATGCAAATATTGAAGTTTTATAGTACATTCTATTATATCATGTCCAATAAACATAGCGACTAAGGGAAGTATATTTATATATAAAGGATTGGCAGTGTTTACCTCATAGCGCTCCTTCATCAGGTTTACTAGGCTGGCTTCAAAGTCACGACTGGTATATAGGCGGTTCAAGTAACCAGAGTGGAGGTCTTGGGCGCTGAAATGGGCGTAGCTATCCAAATCTACCTTCCATTTGCATTTATCTTCAGCAGAAATTTCTTGCTTGGCGCTGTGTTTTGATAAGACAGTGGGGTTAACCGGTGCTATGTAACCAAACCCAGTAACCACAACATCGTCAGTTTTTTCTTCGATGGGCTTAGCTGGGCTCGGCGGCTTAGAAGTCACCGGTTCAACATCAATATGGTCTATGGATGTCGGGTGGTAGGTGCGACATATGCCAACGGGTGGCTTATCATTGTGGGAGCCAATAAGACGTCGCCAGTGCCTGGAAGCGGGATGAGGCAAAGACATGCACGCCGGCGAATCTTACCCAGCTTCGAGGCTCTCCGGGGAAATAACACCCCTACTGCTGCTCTGCGGGGTCTCCGCATGATCACTAGATGAACAAGTAGCTACACGATGCTCCATGAGCTGTTTGGCGAGAGGAGGAAGAAGGGCACCGCTCGCTCTCTTCTCCTCCCTATGTGGTGTCTAAAACTAGCAGGGATCAACCCTTTGCATGGGTGTCCCGGGGGGTTTATATAGGCCTACCCCCCAGGGATACAATGGCAATCCGGCTGGGCATGGGGCCCAGCCGTCTGTGTCTACACTCGCCGGCTTCTGTGCCGGCTGCTGGGGCCCGCCGGCTGGTGGGTCCTGCCGGCTGCCGGCTCCTTGGTCGACAGGCAGGCCCCACTGTCCAGGGCCTTGTCGGCGGCTGGTTACTGTTGCTCAATCCT
The DNA here is from genome assembly GCF_003073215.2 of Triticum urartu. Classification (NCBI taxonomy): domain Eukaryota; kingdom Viridiplantae; phylum Streptophyta; class Magnoliopsida; order Poales; family Poaceae; genus Triticum; species Triticum urartu. The sequence goes on along the minus strand of NC_053024.1, from coordinate 80,336,192 downwards.
GGTGACAAGGGCTTCGCCGAGGGTGATCGCTGTAGCCTCACCGCGTCTTGTCTCCTTAATGGGGCGTCTCCTTCGAGGAAGGTGGCAAGCCGGCTGTGGGGAGCCGGCTCTGTCTTGGGCCGACTGGGGAGGCCTGTCCGCCTTCGGGTGTCTCTCTGCCCGAAGGGGCCCACCGCCCGTGGGCCGCGCTGGCAGCCCGTCGTGGATGACATCAGGGTCAACGTGGCAACAGTGCCGCGCCGGACGGGTCATGGCCACCCGTACGGCGCATTGTGCCAGGCGTGCTCCGGGATTCGGGGGTGGCAGGCTTTACTATAGCCACGCCCCGTCACATCGCCGCTATGTGGATGCAGACTTCGAGGGTACGATCTTGACCGCTTTGTGAGAGCTGACTTCTTGGAGTCGGTCTTTTTGCGGCCGGCTTCTCGGAGCCGGCCCTCCCGCGGCTTTCTTCATGAGGGCTAAAGTCGGGTTGCCTTACGATAGCCGGCCTAGGAGACAACCGGCAAGGGGAAGGCGGCCCCATGTCTTGGATTCTTGAGGGCCGGATCGGCTCGTAATTTTTTCAGAAGGGCCAGGGGGAGCCGGCTAGGCTACCCATGGTTATTTACTCCAACAGTAGTCCCCGAAGCTGATCAAGCTTCGAGGCTGACAAAAGGACGAAAAGCTCGGTCAGCTTCCTATCCTGAGGGGCCGGCTATGCTTGTGCGCGTCGTCTTCGGGAAGCCCGGTTTCTCGTTGGCGGAACGCGGGTTGGCCTGCGAGCTGACCGCACGCCATCCCGCGGGCCACGTGGCAAGGAGATCCTGCCAGTGCACGCGCGCGACAGGACGCCGCCGCAGGCCCGGGCCCGCCACTCCTAGGCCTCGGCCCGAGTGCGGATCTTCTGCGGCCCACGCGGACCGCTTGCCTTCCCGTGGCGGTTTTATTACGCCATCAGGGCGCAATAATCGCGGGACGTGGGGGAGTGGGCGCAGTTGATCCCCACGTTCCCCCATGCCACGCCTCCTCGGCTCCGCCGCGCGGGTCTATAAGTAGGGGGAGGAGGGGGAGCGGCAGAGGCTCGCACGCTCTCCCTCGCTCCGCCCCTTCTCGCCTTCCTTCTTCTTCTTTCCGCCGCCGCAGCAACCCTTTGCCACGCCGTTCCGCCGTCGGACCTCTCAGGTCCATTGGTCCCGCCGTAGCGGGGTCGTGCACGCCTCTGCCGTCGCATCGTCTCGCTCCTCGCCGCGTCGCTCCCATGGCACTGTCGAGCTCGTGGGACGGCTCGAACGTCCACGAGGACCACGTCGAGTTCCTCCGCTGGACGCGGCGCCTGCCGGGTGAGAACTTCGTGTGGGTTCGTCAAGCGCCGGCGAGGGAGATTTCACCGGCACCGGAGGAGGGCGAGTGGGTGATCTTTCGCTCGCACTGCCTGCGCGGCTTCGGCCTCCCGGCGAGCGGATTCCTTCGAGCCTTCCTTGAATTCTACCACCTCCGGCCGCAACACCTCACGCCCAACGCGGTGATGCTGCTGTCGGCTTTCGTCACCCTGTGCGAGGGCTTTCTTGGGGTTCTCCCCATGCTCGAGCTCTAGGGGGAATTCTTCCAGAGCAAGCTCGGCACTGTCATTGCGGGCGTGCCCGCCCCCTGCGGAGCCTTCATTGCCATGAGGCGGACGGGCGAGAACAATCCGTTCTCGCCCATCCCGCTGATCCAGTCGGTGAAGAACTGGCAGAAGTCCTACTTTTACGTGAAGAACGTCGCCCAGCAAGGCGACTACGTCAACCTGCCGGCTTACGTAGCCGGCCCACCGGCTGGGAGGCAATCTTCGTGGAGCTACCGGGCAAGGTCGTTGTCCCAGGCCGGGAACGCAGCCGTCTCCCGGCTTCGGGTGATGATCCAGTCGGAGGGCCTGACCAGAGCCGACTTGGTGGCCGCCTTCGTGGAGCGCCGGGTACTTCCACTCCAAGGCCGGCCTCACATGATTTGCCAGAGGAGCGGCCGCTTCGACCCGTGCCGGCTGAGCACCAGGGAGATGCCTCATGCAGAGGTGTCTTACATGGTGAACTACATCTCCAACTGCAAGCTCGCCGAGGATTGGCGATACGGCACGGAGCCGTATTCCCGCGCCAACCCTCTGCCTGCCGTAAGTTTTTTCTAGTCGGCCTCATGATAGCCGGCCTCATGATAGCCGACCTCTGATCAGTTGGTTTGCCTTTAGCAGAACCCTCTTCATCCGCCGACGGCCGGGGCCGCAGGGGTAGAGCGCCGACTCCTCCCCGACCGCACGGTGGACGACGCCGACGATCCGGACCTGGGAGCGGCCGCCATGGAAGACGCCATCGTGGGGGAAGGCGACGAGGCCGGAGGTGCGGGGCTCGGGGCCAGCTTCAAAGACTGGCCGGACGACGACGAGGTCGAAGCCGCCCCGCACCGCCAGCCGGCGCTTGATCATCAAGGCACGGGCCCGTCTGCCGTGCCGGCTGCCCGTGGCGGCGCGCAGAAGTGCCGGGCCGCGTCGACCTTCTTCAGCAGCCGGCCGAAGAAATCCAAGGCTTGTACGGCGGCGACCAAGCGGGATGAGGCGGCCGTGAAGGCGGCCCGCTTTCGCAAGGCGGTCAAACAGCCGCAGGCGATCTCGGCGTAAGTCGTCAAATGTCTTGCATATATTTTTTGTTGTCTTTTTCGACCGAAGCTCTTCTAAACCTTTCTTTATTCGCCGGACAGGGCACCGCCTTCCCTTGAGCGGGTTCCTAGCGGCTCCGTAGTCGGGCCGACTGGAGGGTCTTCAGGCTCTCGTCGTGTGGATCCCCGCGCCGACCTTAGGGAGGCCACGGAGCGGAACGCACAGGAGGCGCGGGAGGAGTGGGAGGCGGCGGAGCGAAGGACCGCCCAGGCGATGAAGGAGCAGGCCAACGCAGCGGCCAAGGCCCGGGCGGAGGCGGCAGCCGCGGAGAAGGAGGCAGAGGCCTCGCACAACCAGCCTCCGCTGCTCGTCGTTCCCCTCCACACCGTGGCCCCCGACATTCCCGTGCCCCCGTCGGAGGAGGTCGACCAAGGCCCGCCGGTGATGGAGAGGAGGGAGGACCACATGATCTTCGTGGAGGGGGCGCCACAGATGGCGTCGACTAGAGCGGGCTAAAGAGGCCAATCAGCTGCGGCGCCAGGGCAGCCATCCGGGGGCGAGCTGGAGGCAGGGACCGGCCTCGAGGTGCAGCCGGCATTGCGCCGGCGCGCAGGGTGTGGCACCTCCGTGCCGGAACCGCACCGAGCTGCAGGCGCTAGCCAGACGGTGGAGGCCCTGGAGGCGGCCAGCGCTAGCACGTCCGAGTGGACTCCCAGCGGGGGGACGGGCGAGCTGAACGCGGCGGCCCAGGAGGTCCAGAACCGGCTTCAAGCTCAGGCCGCCTCGCTGTAGCGATACACCCAAGAGTTCCTCGCAACGCGGGCCGTCATCTGGGTGAGTCTTCTGGCCTTGGTTATTTTGCTCTTTTGATTTCTTCCGTGGGGGCGCGTCAGCGCACCCACTGGGTGTAGTCCCCCAGTTCCGAGTCGGCTGCTGCGCAGGCGGCTTGGAACTTACTAGGTCCTGACAACTTAACTTATCCTCGCGTCCTGTATAGTCTTCTAGGAGTATCATAACCTCCGCGCAGCTGCCTTCAACTCCCAGGCTCAGGAGCTGGGCCGGAGAACCGAGGACCTGACCAGCAGCCGGAGTGCGTGCTTTGTCTCGTTCATCTCCTGTGGGGGCGCGTCAGCGCACCCACTGGTTGTAGTCCCCGAGATTCGGGCCGACTGCTGAGCAGCCGGGTCGGATCTTCCTTGACGACTTCTTCCTTATTAATTTTTCCTTTGCCTTCATGCTTGCAGGAGCCAATGCCGACTTGAGGGGGCAGCTTAGCGGGGGCCAGGCCGCCCTTCGCGCCAAGGAAGCCGAGTACAACGCCTTGGTCCTCGAGCGTGACCGCCTGGCCAAGAAGTTGGCCGACCAGGAGGAGAGCCACAAGGCGGCCCTGAAGAAGGCGCAGGACAGCGAGGATGCCCTGAAGGCCGAGTTTGAGACCGAAGCGGCGGGCTAGGCTGAAGCGAAGTAGGCACTGAGCAAGGGCTTCAGTCGTATTGAGGATCTGATCGATGGTAAGCCACCTTCTTCACTCCTTGCCTGCCCCTTGATCCCTGATTTGTTTCCTGACTTGTGCTGCTTCCTGTTCTCTGTGCAGACTACTTTCCCGACTAATCCGTCTTCGCCACCCAAACCATCGAGGCCCATCGCGAGGCGTGCCGGCGGGCGGGGGCTGAAATCGCGCCGGATGCGAGCCGGACGCTTGAGGAATAACTCTTGGCGGTCCAAGCCCGGCTGCAGCCGGCTCACCATATGCTCCACCGCCTCCAGTGTGCCGGGGCACAGGTGTTGGCCGCCCTCTGGCCAAGCGAGACGATTCCCCGCACCCCGAGTCGGACTACCGACTGGCTGGAGGTTGCGGTTGGCCGCTTCGAGGCCTGGAAGGCATCGGCAGCCCGGCTGGGAGCTGGGCGGGCGCTGGAGTTTGTCCGAGCCTAGTATCCGGGGCTGAACCTGGACCAGCTGCGCACCTGGCGGCTGGAGGCCGACGAAGAGATGGAGGAGGTGCGGCCGGCTATCGCTCAGCACGCTTCGACGATCGCCGAGTGTACTGACATCAGCGTCTTCGCTCCTGAAATTAATGACGACGACATTACCCAGCCGGAGGAGTGGTTCGGGCTAGACCCGGCAGCGGGTGAAGACTCGGTAGAGGAGATCGCCTCCAGCGATGAAGGCGAAGACGACGAAGGAGAGGAAGGTGAAGACATTGAGCCGACTGGTGAAGCGGCCAGCCAGCCTCATCCTGATCGTGCCACTAGCAACGAGGCGCGTGCTAGCGCGCCCTCTGCGGGAGGCGGTGATCATGCCGAGGTTCGCCAGCCGGCCACTCCTCCAGCCGGCACTGCCGTCTCCACCGACCTGCCCGACTCGCTAGTCGCTCCCTTGCCTTAATCTGCTGTCCTTGTTTTTTCCTGCTTGTTGCCTTTTGAACAATTTTATTAAACTTGCGCAGTTCCACCCACTGGGGGTGTATTCGAACTATGTTGAATGCTGGACTTTTGAAGGTCTTTATGTAAATATTATTGTGTGCGTGTTTGGTTTCCATTCATGTATGCTTTTTATCCTTAGGTTGTTTCCTTTGCCGCCTTCCCCTTTTGGGGAGGCAAGTACTCGAGCTTTCTTAGATTGAAGGTGAATGGAAGCCGGCCGGCCGGCTACTCTGGTAGTCGGTCGGTGGTGGGAGAAAAACCGGCTTTTGTTATATTAGTCCGTTAGTCCCTAGCCGTTTTTCGTGTGGGCGTCCTTTCCTGCCTTTAACTCTTGCCAGCCGGACAGCCGGTTCTTCGATCTGCGACTTTTGGCAAGAGAAGGCTTGGGAGCCGGCACACTACTTGTCTGACTGCGGGTAGGACTTCTAATATAACTCCAGGCGGCCAGTCCCCGGGCCGACTAGTCGAACCCGGTGCCGGACGGAAAAAGTGAATGTAATGACAAGGTCATAAGCATGATACTCTTCATCCATAGATAAAAGATGGCAGTCCCCGAGCTCTCCTCGGGGGGCCTATTGTCTCGTACTTAGTACAAAATTTAGCGTGATACATACTGCATTTCAACTGTAAAATCTTCGGAGGAGGTTGGCGTTCCATGGTCGTTCCGACTCCTTGCTGGAGTCGTCTCTCTTTCGTGCCTTCGGCTTCTGTGCGTCGATCAGGTAGTAGGAGTCGTTGCCTAAAGCTCTACTAATGACGAAGGGGCCCTCCCAAGGGGCCAAGAGCTTGTGCTGGCCGGCTGTTCGCTGGATCAGCCGGAGCACAAGATCACCCTCTTGGAAGGATCTTGGCTTGACCTTCCGGCTGTGGTAGCGGCGCAGGCCCTGCTGATAAATGGCGGACCGACTGAGGGCTAACGGTCGGCCTTCTTCCAGCAGGTCGACGCCGTCTTCCCGTGCTTCCTTGGCCTCCGCTTCCATGTACATGGTTACCCGAGGCGAGTCAAACTCGATGTCAGTTGGGATGACCGCCTTGGCACCATACACGAGAAAGAAAGGAGTGAAGCCGGTTGACTTGTTTGGGGTAGTGCCCAGACTCCAGAGGACGGCCGGCAGCTCATCGAGCCAATAGCCGGCTGAACACTCCAGTCGTACGACCAGTCGGGGCTTGATGCCGGAAAGGATGAGGCCGTTGGCTCGCTTGACCTGGCCGTTTGACTGCGGGTGGGCAACGGACGCTCAATCCAACCGGATGCCTTGCATCGCACAGAAACGTGCCAAGGCTCCCTTGGCGAAATTCGTGCCATTATCGGTGATGATGCTGTGTGGCACGCCGTACCGAGTTGTTATATCTGCGATAAATGTCACGGCAGTCCGCCCATTCAGCTTCTTGATCGGCTTTGCCTCAATCCATTTGGTGAATTTGTCCACGGCGACAAGCAGATGTGTCATGCCGCCGCGCGTCGTCTTGAATGGGCCCACCATGTCCATTCCCCAAACGGCGAAGGGCCAAGTGAGGGGAATGGTCTTGAGTGCTGAAGCCGGCATGTGTTGCTTGGAGCTGAAGAGTTGGCATCCTTTGCAATGTTTAACTAACCCCTTGGCGTCATCCAAAGCAGTCGGCCAAAAGAAACCATGGCAGAAGGCTTTGGCGACGAGTGATCTTGAGGCCGCATGGTGGCCGCATTATCCTTGGTGGATGTCTCTAAGGATTGCAATGCCCTTCTCTTGCTCGACGCATCGCTAGAGGACTCCAGTGACACTGCGCTTGACGAGCTCTCTGTTGGCGATTGTGTATGCTCCGGCTCGGCGTTGGACTTGTCTTGCCTCTGTTTCGTCAGCCGGCAGATCTTGGTTTATTAGGAAGTTGAGGATGGACTGAGCCCATGATGGAGCTGCGACTTCTTCTATTGCCAATGCGGCTACTGCGACCAGGGCGGGCAGGCTGGGTGGTGAAATGTTGGAGTCGGCCGCCGCCTGTTGTGTTGGTGCAGTCTCTGGGCCGACTACCGCAGTCCCTGAGCCGGGTGTGGCAGCACCCGGGTCGGGCGTAACTACGAAAGTCCCCGAGCCGCCTGCTGATGTCCCCTGGCCGACTCTCGAAGTCCCCGGGTCACCTTCTTAGTTCTTTGATCCGGGTCCGGCTGTATCGGGGTCAGGCGGTACGAAGATGGAATCAGACTCTGGAGACGGCTTGATAGACGGCTTGAGGAGGCGCTGTAGAGAGACACCGGTTGGTATTGCTTGCCGAGTGGAGCCTATTCGAGCCAGGGCATCAGCTGGCTCGTTGTCGGCTCGTGGTATGTGGAGGAACTCGCATCCTTCAAAATACCCACTGATCTGCTGAACGAGGAAGCGGTAGCTTGCCATATTTGCGTCCTTGGCATCCCAGTCGCCGGATGATTGCTGGACCACCAAGTCCGAGTCGCCATAACATAGGATCTGGCGAATGCCGAGCTCTTTGGCAAGCCGGAGCCCGTGTATGAGCGCCTCGTATTTCTCCACGTTGTTGGAGGCGGCAAAGTGAGTTTGCAGCGTGTATCTGAGCTTGTCACCTTTGGGAGAGGTGAGGATGACGCCGGCTCCCAAGCCGGTGCGCATCTTGGACCCATCGAAGTGCATGCGCCAATGAGTGGAGTCGGGAGCTGGCGGCAGGTATTGGGTCTCGGCCTAGTTGACGAGGAAGTCGGCCAATGCTTGGGACTTGATGGCGGTGCGAGGCTGGTAGAAGATCGTGTAAGGGGCCAGCTCGATGGCCCATTTCGCCACCCGGGCGGATGCATCCCGGCTGCCTATGATCTCGTCCAGCGAGGCGGTGCATACGACCGTGATGGGATGCTCTTGGAAGTAGGGCTTCAGCTTCTTGGCGGCGAAGTACACGCCATAGCACATCTTCTGGTAGTGCGGGTAGTTCTGCTTTGAGGTAGACAGCACCTCGCTCAAATAGTGCACCGGCCTCTGGACCGGCCGGGCTCGGTCCTCTTATGGGCGTTGGACTACGATGACGGTGCTGACCACCCGGCGGGTTGCGGCAATGTAGAGGAGCATGGGCTCTTTCTCAGTCGGCGCCGCCAGGACAGGCGGCGTGGCCAGCATCTTCTTCAGCTCGTGAAAAGCTTGGTTGGCTTGGTCATTCCACTCGAAGTGAGTGGTCTTCTTCATGAGGCGGTAGAGGGGGAGAGCTTTCTCTCCGAGCCGGCTGATGAAGCGGTTCAGGGAGGCCAAGCATCCGGTGAACTTCTGGACGTCTCGAAGTTTGGTGGGAATCGCCATTCTCTCAATGGCCTTGATCTTTACTGGGTTGCATTCGATGCCGCGTTCGGAGACCAGGAAGCCTAGGAGCTGGCCGGCTGGCAGTCCGAACATGCATTTCTCGGGGTTGAGCTTGGTTTGGAACCGGCGTAGGTTCTCAAATGTTTCCTTGAGGTCTTCCAGCAAGGTGCCGTGCTTCTCCGTCTTCACCAGAATGTCGTCTACGTAGACGTGGGTGTTTCTGCCAACCTGCTTGAGGAGGCACTTCTGCATGCAACGCTGAAAAGTGGCACCGGTATTTCTCAAGCCGAATGTCATAGTCAGGTAGCAAAAGGCTCTGAATGGCGTGATGAAGGCGGTTTTCAGGCGGTCTACCGGATCTAACTTTATCTGGTGGTACCCTGAGTAAGCATCCAATAAACTCAACAGCTCGCATCCGGCCATGGAGTCTATCACTTGATCAATCCTTGGCAGGACAAAGGGATCTTTGGGGCAGGCCTTGTTGAGGCTCGTGTAGTCTATGCACATGCGCCACTTGTTATTCTTCTTTAACACGAGGACCGGGTTAGCGAGCCATTCTGGAAAGAAAACTTCCATAATGAAGCCGGCCGCCAGAAGCCGGGCTATCTCTTCTCCTACAATCCTTCTCTTCTCCTCTGACAGTCGGCGAAGGGGTTGTTTGACTAGTTTTGCGTCTTCTCGGACATGTAGTTTGTGCTAGGCGAATTCCTTCGGAACACCAGGCATGTCCTTGGGGGACCATGCAAAGATGTCCCGATTCTCACGAAGGAAATCGGCAAGCTCTCCTTCCTATTTTCTGTTTAGGTCCGCCCCGATGACGGCAAACCTCTCTGGGTGCTCGGGGTCAAGAGGTATCTTCTTCGTCTCCTTGGCCGGCTGGAAAGATCCTTGAGCATCATACTCCTTGGGATCGGGGGACATGGCCGAATGTTTGCCGGCCATGGCCACGACTCGGTCCAACATCTTCTTTTCTTTGGCAATCACAAGGGACTCGGCCAGCCAGTTGCTGGCTGCTGCGCACTCGGAAGATTTCTTGTAATCGCCGGCTATGGTGATGACGCCCTTGGTGCTCGGCATCTTCATCTTGAGGTAAGCATAGTGGGGAACTGCCATGAACCTGGCCAAGGCAGGTCGGCCAAGCAATGCATGGTAGGGGCTCTCCCGGTCCACCACTTCAAACCAGATCGCTTCTCGGCGGAAATGCTCCTTGTCCCCAAAGAGTACATCAACCTTGATCTTGCCAATGGGGGCGCATGACAGGCCGGGTACAATGCCATGGAACACAGTCCGAGTAGGCATGAGTTGCTTTGCCTTGACGTTCAGCTTCTCCAGGGTGTCACGGTACAGGATGTTGATGCTGCTCCCGCCGTCTATCAGCACGCGGGAGAAACGGGCGGCGCGTTTGTCCGTTGCAAGGGTGGCATCCAGAACCAACGCATAAGAGCTGGGAGATGGCATCATCTCTGGGTGGTCGGCCCGGCTCCAGCTGATAGGTTTTTCTGACCAGTGCATGTGCTCGGCGGGGTTGGCAGCGACCATGCTGACTTCCTAGTGCTCTCGGCATTTGCTGCGCTGGTCTTCGGGCTGGCATGTAAAAATGACATAGGCGGCATGCTCATCGGGGAACTCATCGTGCACGGCTCCGACTACGGGCCGAGCGGTCGGCGGCTGTGGAGCCGGAGGCGGCGGACCGGTAGGCGGAGGCGGCACAAGGCCTTCGCCTTTGGAGATTCGGGTGAGCCAGTGGCACTTCCGGGTCATGTGGTTGGACGGCTTCGCGCCGCTGTGGAAATTGCCTGAGGCGAAGGCCGAGGTGAAGGCGTCGGCTTCGTGCCGCTGCGCGGCTACATCGATTAGCTGCTGGATGCGTCGGGTCATGTGGGGGAGTTCTTCATCCCCCAGTCCGTCTAGCTCGTCTATGGCCGCCTGGGCGCCGCGCAGGTTCTTGAGTGGAGTGGCGTAGACTGGGCGGTCGACTCCTAACGTGTCGGCGACGACAGCGCCGCGCTGTCTGACAGCGTCGGCCCGGCTGGGCCCACCTGGGGGCGGCGTGCCAAAGGCGGCGCGGTCGGCTTCGCGTCGGAGGGCCTCAGCGAGGCGTCTCATGGAAACCAACTTCCGGCCCTCCGCGAGGAGGGCGAGGCGGCGAGCCTCCAGTGCTTCAGCGTCGGCATCGGCCGGGAGGGGGATGGA